>NC_133619.1:39290764-39590764 GCF_048593235.1 Sminthopsis crassicaudata
ATTCCAATGGCTGTTTGAGAAGGAAAGCAAACACAATGTTTCCAAACACGAAAATGCCGCCAGTGCAGGCATAGGATTAGGTAATTAAGACCCTCAGCTACACATTTTCCCATTTCTACGTACTTTATAATTTTTAGGGGTGGGGGGGTAGGGGGGAAGTGACTGGATGAAATTCAAAAGGAAATAGGGATTTAGCAGGATCCAATCAGGAGTTAATTAGCTATTTATGTGACAGACAGCCTGAGAGTAACCCCTCTAATCCTTTCTTTTGTGACTTCTGTCTAGAAGAGCAGCTCAGGCCTAAGTAAAAGTCAGTCCTGCTTGCCAAGTTTCTGTGAAATGTACACAAACCTTCATCTGCTCCGGATCTCTTCATGGGAATGTTCTGAGGTCCCCATGAGCTAGGATGGCCTGGAAACCCATCACTCTTAGGCCCCAGTGGCTTTGAAAGGGGGAGGGGATGACACTGGGCTTTCCTGCAAAGGAGTTTGAGAATCTCTTGTTCCACAACACTCCATGTTTATGCTCAATAAATGGTAGTGCTTTTGTAAGGTCAGTTTTTGTACACCCAAATCATAAGAGCATCAAAGGTACGATCTTTGAAAACACAGATTCCCTAAAACTTATTAGATAAAGGTTTGTGGAGATTGCCTGCTCTTTGAAGGCAGGAGAAGTGAATGTATAGTTCCAACACATTCAGATTATATATAATACATACATACATGCATATGTGTGTGTGTGTGTGTGTATATATATATATATATATATATATATATATATATATATATATATATATATATATATATTTGAAAGGGTAATCCAATCTGATTCTTAAACACCTTTTATTAAGAGGGTTTAGAAAGAAAAGAAGCATAAACATAAATCAATACTCATATCCAAGCTCATTATAATCTACCTCCTTCATTCCTGGAGAGAATATACTTAAACTTAAAAAGTTTCTAAAAAACATTTGGTTGATCAAACCTCTTTTTAAATGTAGCATAGCCAATGGATCAGTCTAAGGGTTGCCTGGGTGGGGGGAGACCACTGGTCACTTAAGTGACTTGCTTATAACCACTTGTGTCAGGAATAACATATGAAACCAGATCTTCCTAACTCCAAGATGGGTCCTCTATCCAGCATGGCTCACTATCTCCATAGCATCATAAAAGCATCAAATTTAGAGTTTAAAAGGACCATAGAGATCATCCATGATGAAGAAAATTGATACACACAGAATTTAAGTGGCAGACTCATTATTCCAAGATGGTATAGAGCCAAGACTCCAAAGCCACATTTTCTTTTGAATTCCACTGAAAATTTATGATATTTTAATATATTATTACTATATAATTCATGAACAAAAAATTAAGATCCAGTGAGCATGTATCATTTTCAAGAGATCTTGTCACAAGAATTTAAGCATCCCTTTTATTTTAAGCTTTAACAAAACTAGAGATGTTTATAGTTGTCTAAAGTACATTTGAAAATGTAAAAAAGAGTTACAAAAGTGATTGTGATATGAAAGCTGTCTTAGAGTCAGTCTTGACTATATCCTTCCTTCTCTTTCCTTTTCCTTTCCCTTTCTCCTTTCCCTCTTGATTAATATACTTCAAGATTAAAATTTCGAAAGCATGTCCATGGAAAACTATCAGGAAAATTATAGGACACACCAAAGTGAACCAATTGACTGAATGAATCAGATTGGATTACCCTTTCATATATATACATGCATGTATGTATGTATTATATATAATCTGAATGTGTGGGAGCTATACATTCATTTCTCCTGCCTTCAAAGAGCAGGCAATCTCCACAAACCTAATGAATATAATGATCAATAAAATTACTAGAGTTTCAGATTGGTCGGGAAACTATTCTAGTCTTATGAGTTAACTCTTGGTGAGACCTGTTAAAGACATTTTTTTTTTCTTGAGAGATAGTATGATACACTGGAAAGTATATTGTACTTTGAATCAAGAAAGGTTTGAATATTCTTGACTTCCATCCTAGTTTCATGGCCACTGGCCATAACTTTCTGTATTTTTGTTTTTACATCTGTAAAATGGAGTAATGGAATCTATTTTGTGGGATTATTGTCATATCAAAAAAGATAACTAAATAAAAATACACATATATGTGTTATATAATATACGTAGGCATATTTCACTAGTATAGAACTAGCAGAAGAAATAAAAACCACATAGAAACATGATCCCTGTTATTCTCTATGCTACTGGAAATGTCTCAAAGGTATGTGCATGTGTTTGTGTATGTGTATTTTGTTTGTATATATGTATAATATCTATAGATAATTTCTTTTTGGAGCTCTTCATTCTACAGATTTTCTAAATTATATTTGGTATGAAGTTTAGAACTGCAAATATTGTTCTTCAATTTTTATAGACCAATAGGATGTCAGGGGGGGTTGTGACCAACAGTTATATCTATGTTGAATAACCCATTTTCTCTCTCTGTCTCTCTCTCTGTGTCTCTCTGTCTCTCTGTCTCTCTCTCTGTCTCTCTCTCTCTCTCTTTCTCTCTCTCTGTCTCTGTCTCTCTCTCTCTCTCTCTGTCTCTCTCTCTCTGTCTCTCTCTCTGTCTCTCTCTCTCTCTCTCTTCTCTCTCTCTCTCTCTCTCTCTCTCTCTCTCTCTGTCTCTCTCTCTGTCTCTTTCTCTCTCCCTCTCCCCCTTTGCTTGGTGACAATGATCTGTACTTGCTGAATATATCTTTGTCAATGTATTGTTTCTCGAGTCCATATGGATGCTGTCCGTGGAAGACCTTTTGATTCTACTTTTAAATATTAGCCATTTCATAGGTTTGATCCAAAGGCAAAACATTTTTAATTGTACTCAATAAGTCTATTGGTGTTCACCCATTGATTTTTCTGTTATTCTATAAAGTGATATCTGAACATTTCCTAAGCATTTTATCCTTTCCTTCATGTATTTCCCAGGAGATTGCCCTTGCAATGACCAACCACCACTCTCTTCCATTTCACACTTTCTATTGGACCATTCCCTGCAAAAATACACCCAATTTTCCTTCATTCTCAAAAAACAAAAACAAAAACAAAAACAAAAAACCCAGCACCAAACCCAACCATTTTTTCAAGCTTTCATGCTCTGTCTCTCCTCCCCACAACCAATCTACCTTCACAGCTTTATAAAACATTATAATCCTCTCCATGCATACTACTACTTAGTTAAAATTGTCTTTTTCCTGTTCCTTTTCCACTGCCCTGTCTTTTCAATGGCTGATCCCTAGCTAGGAATATACTTCTTCTCATCTCTGTCTCTCAGAATTTCTGATTTCATAGAAAATTCAGTCTTACATGACCCCCTCCCCACAGCTGCTAATGCTTTCTCCCAAATCACTTTGAATCTATCTCTGTCTCTATCTATCTCTCTAATATACACATATATACTTATAGACTAGACGTTCTCCAAGATCCTTTCTAGTTTTATATCTATCCTCCTATGATGCTTATTAAATGGTTATTGATTTTAAAAAATGTCGAACAGGGCCAAAGTCATCCTTTTTAAGTTCCTTCACAATATTTATTGACTATAAAATTATATCCCTGATCAATCTCTACCTTTCTAAGCTACTTAGCTGCCTTCAATCATTCATTCATTCATTCATTTATCTATTTACTCATTCATTCTTTCAATCAACACATGATAATAAAAAGTCTACTGTGTGCTAACTGAGAAATAGTATAATATAGTGCATGGGAAGGGATAGCCTTTATTAGCTGTGGAATTACAGAAAAATGATACCTCCCTAGTACCTTGAGACAACTATTCAAGACTCTTAAGTTATAAATGACTATTGATCAGCACCATATTTATTCCTGTTAAAAAGCCTCTCGCCTCAAATCTTGCCTCTGATGCTTACTGCCAAGTGCCTGGCCAAGTTACTTCCTTCTGTGCATCTCAGGCAACTATCAAAAATTATAACTCTGCCATTGACAGGTTATGTTCTATATTGATGAAGGAAGTCTCCTAGAAAAAAAAGGAAAGCACGGATCTTCTTTTTATTTAAGGCTCTGTGCTCTATAATGGAAAGATAAAGGTTTAAAATACTCTACTAAAAGTACATTGAGAAGTATGATGTGAGGTATGGAGTGATAAGGATAAGGAATGTTGGCAACCCTCTTGTTTGTCCTTTCTTTTTGAAGAGGACCAATGGCATCGGTGATATCTTGACTTAGACTGAATTGGATTTAAGTGAGGCAGAGTTGTGCAAAATTATTAACCTTTTTCTCTCTTCCAGAATCATCAAAGTTCAGTGGCAAGACGACTGCCAATGGTCTAGGATGCAGTAGATGACCTTGAATCTTCAATGTCTGATCCAGCTCTAAGCACTTCATAGGAGTCTGCTTCAGCTGCCTTCCTGGACTTTGGAACAAATCGAACTCAGCCACTCATTCCACCTGAAAAAGTTTTTTCATTCTTGGGATAGACATTCCCCTAACTCACCAACAGTTTTGAGGCCCATAGGTTACCTTAAAGCTGGTTTAGCCCATTATTTTTACTGGGGTGTGACCACTGAGCATGCTACAGTCACAGATGAGAGTTGAGTGGCAGGTGGACACCAAAGGTGAAGGAGCAAAGGGCTCAGCCAACCACCATGAACATCCCATATACTCCATTTTTTGACCTAGGTAATATGAGGAGAGAGATAAAGAATTACTGGACATCACCTTGCCTTTTCTATTTCAGGCTGGTAGGCAAGATCCTCCCTATCCTTCCAAACATAATTTTCATTCCTGGCTGCCTCTTTCAGCTTGCCTCTCCAAATTTCCTTCAAATACCACCTCAGTTCCTAACCTCATTGAGTCTTCTCCACATTTGTTTTTCCTCTCTTCTCCACAGCTCTTTCTATATCCTTCTTGTCAGCAATTGACTTGTCCTTCTTTGGAGTTTTTCCTGCCTCATTTTCCTGCTTCATAAATTTATACTTAGGATTCCAGATTTTTCCCAATGCCTTTTTCATAATAGATGTTTGATAAATGTTTGTTTAAGTTGAATTGGACCATCGCACAACCTTGCATGAGGAAGAGGATAATACAATCATTTGTTTTTTGTTCCTAAAAATCATCTCCCACCTCCATGCCATTGCACAAGCTGTCCATCTGGCCTAGAAGGCTCTCCCTCCTCACCTTTGCCTCTTAGAATCCAAACCTTCCTTCAAGTTTAAATCTTGTGTCACCTGCTATAGAAAACCTTTCCTGATCTCCCTACATATTAGTATTGTCTCTTTCCTTACATGATTATATATATAATATATGTATAGATATATTTATCCATACACACATAAATATATATACAAACATATGTTTCTATATATAAAATATTAATGCAAATTTAGCTTGGTGGAAAAACACCATAACAATTAGAGGTATTTAAAACTTATCCATTTACTTGTTGTATCTCGATAGAATGTAATTTCCTTGATGGTGAAGACCAAGTTTTATTTTTGCTTCCCTGTTACCTCTCCCAGTGCTTATCACAGAGTAAGGCACTCAACAAATGCTTATTAAATAAAAAAATGGAACTTGAAAGAAGGTAGAAATTATAGTAGATGGAGATGAAGAAGGAAAAATGAGTAGAAGCTGAAAAGAGGAACATGTAGATTTCATAAGGAAAAACTTCCCACAATTAAAATTATCCAGAACTGATCTATTTACATGATATATTAGTGTCCTTTTCCCATCTTCATTCCCAGATCTAAGCCCCATGGAGGCAGAAATTTTTTATTTGTCTTTGCACATGATAAGTGCATAATAAATGCTTTCTGGATTATATTTTTCTTTTTTTATTGTAGCTTTTTATTTACAAGATATATGCATATGTAATTTTTCATCATTGACAATTGCAAAACCTTTTGTTCCAACTTTTCCCCTCCTTCTCCCTCACTCCTTCCTCTAGATGGCAGGTTGATCAATACATGCTAAATATGTTAAGTATGAGTTAAATATAATATATGGATACATGTCCAAACAGTTATTTTGCTGTACAAAAAGAATTGGACTTTGAAATAGGATTATATTTCATTCTTGATAACAATACTATTTAGTATTTTTATACAGCACCTGCTATGTGCAATGAACTATGCTAAGTTTTTCCATGTATTATATTATGGATAATACTTGGAATAATACTTAGGGAAGTGCTTTGATTATCCCCATTTTACAGTGTGGAAAATTGAGGCAGAGTTTAATTGATAATATTGGAAAAGGAACTAGAGCTGTGATTTCACTGATACAGGGAATTCTCAGATAAGGAAACTCCTTCAGTTAAAGCAGGTTAGCATTTTCTCTACAATTCAGAGTCATAGAGAGATGCCCACAGAGGTAAAGGACATGCCTAAAGAAACACAGATAGCATATGCCAGAGGAAGAATTCTTGTCTATCTGCCTTCAAGGACAGTTCTATAATCATTACGATACACTTACCACCTCTTATACATACACTGCTATTATTGTTACTGATGCACAATCTTTTCCTGGACTTTTCAATTACATTAGCCCATTAGCAGGATGAAAGATGCCTTCCCAGTAGAGCTGACAGTACCTCCTAGTTCCTTTATCAAGATCAAGATCAGTAGCTTGGACCCATTCCTATTAAAAACACTAGAGAGCAAAGGAATAAATGGAGTTTTCCCTAAAATGATAAGCAGCATTTACCTGAAACCATCAGCAAGCATTGTGTGCAATGGGGATAGGCTAGAAGCATTCCCTGTAAGATCAGGGTGAAACAAGGAAATCCATTATCACTGCTGTTATTCAATATTGTACTAGAAATGTTAGCTTTAACAATAAGAGAAGAAAAAGAAATGGAAGGAATTAGAACAAAATCATCACACTTTGCAGATGATATAATGGTATACTTAGAGAATTCTAGAGAATCAACTAAAAAAAAACTACTTGAAATAATTTACAACTTCAGCAAAGTTATAGGACATAAGATAAAACTACATAAATCATCAGTTTTTTTATACATTACCAACAAAGGCCAACAGCAAGAAATAGAAAGAGGAATTCCATCTGGAATCAGTAGCTTGGAACCTCTGATCAATTTTCTAGCCTGAAGGTCACTCATATTAGGACTAATGTTAATAATATTAATAACACACAGATCTCTAAGAGTACATAAGTTTAGGAAGAAATCTGGACTCTGATGGTTCATTTTCTTTCATGCTAAAAAAGATCTCATTATTAAAAGATGGAAGAGGGGAGGACCCCTGCTTTATGAAGTTATACAATAAAGTAAAAAAAAAAAAAAAAAGAATTTATATAACATTTATATAGTGCCTGCTACATTTTAGGGACTCTGCTAAGTGATAGATAGGTGATTTTATTATTTTCTTTTTACTGTTGAGGTAAATTAGACAAAGGTTAAGTGACTGATCCAGAGTCACACAGCTAACTCTCTGAGGTTAGGTTTGAATTCAAACCCTCCTGGCTTTAGGTCCAGCACTCTAAGTAAGCACCGCACCACCTAGTTATACACTGATAACTTAAATACAATTTTATCCCCACATTTTGTCAACCTTTCTTGCCTGAATGAGGTGGGAGCTTGACAATCTCCCCCTTCCAATCTCTGTAAAAGCTTTTTCTTCGGCTTCAAAGTCTCCTACTTCACAGCGAAATTTCATTATGTCCCAGTTGAGTTCTGTTTAACGGAATTAAATTTCACCCTTTCTAATTATCTTTTGGAGCAGACAATCTTTATAGAATAATTAGTAATAGAAGAACATAGGGGATCATTGTCTTTATTATGGAAAAGAAATTCTAGCCGCTGCTCTAAATCTTAAAAAAAGAAAAAAAAAAGAAGATCTCACAAAATATAAAATGCATTGGTCTCTTCCCCTGAAATTATGGCACATTTAACTTCTGTCAACAGGCCTGGCCAACAATGGGAAATGAGGCCCCAGTATACTTTAAATTATTTTTTTATGAAACAGCTTTCAAGGTCCCATTCAAATGACTTTACTTACTTTCATCTTCAAGATTAACCTTCCTATAATAGTCTTTTAATTATATGGACTTTTCTTTAAGCTCCATGTTTTGTTTTGTTTTCCCTGTGTCTCTTGGTCTCCATTCACCTTCCTGGGCATTTTTCCTAACCTTCCTTAACCAGTCTCACCTAAGTTCAATAAGAGAAATAAACATAAATATCTCACAAAATGAAAAAATAAAAAAACAAAACAAACAAACCAAAAAAACATATCAAATCTCTTGGAAATTACTTACCAATCTAAAAAACAGAGTTCCATCAAGAGGCAACTCCCTAAAACTTTGCTCAAAAAAATGTTTTAAGCCTTACCACATTGGTTTTTCCTGATTGAAAAAAAAAAAAAAAAGTTCCCTCCTTCAACAGAGAAAAAAAAAAAAAAAGATTTTTTACACTTTTTTCCCCCTAAACACTCAGTCAATTACAACTTACCTCGAAAAAAAAAAAAAAGAAGGAAAATATACTTGAAAAAATGAGTGGTGTCCTTCTTGGACTAGGAGGCTTTCTAGTTTAATTTGTTGAGAATTTAAAATTACAGTAATTGTCCTCCAAGAACTGACATTATTTGACACCATCACAACAGAGGAGGGGAAATGAGTGACAAACACACAAAAGACTTTTGTTATCTTTGTTTGTCTGCCTGAATAAATCCCAACAAGGATTTCAAAGATTTAAATTTATAGCATACTTAATCGTCATTAGATGGCCAATCCCAGTGACTTGCAATCACATTTCACTGATACTCTCCACTTTGGGGTATCCGATCTTTAACACATTACGTGTGTCTCTATCATTGACCATCATTTTGATAATATATGTACAATTATATGCAGGTCTCCTGAGCCTCTTCTTCTCTTCCCTAATTGGTCTTTGTAGGAGGGTGTGCAAGTCTGCATGTATGCATAGGTAATCCAGCCTCTTGAACTGGCTGTTAATTGGTGAAAGTCTAGTTGAAAGGTTGCTATCTAGATAAATAAATGGGTTTAAGAGTTAGGTACACACCCAGACCTATAAACCAATAAGAGGAGCTATGCTATGGTGATTTAGAAAGAAGTTAAGTTTGGATTCAGACTATCTGGGTTCAACTGTCAATTTACATTGGGAAGTACAGTGGTCTTTGTGTGAGAGACCTGGGTTTGAATTCTGGCTCTTTCTCTTACTCATTTTGTGATCTTGGGTGAGTCTTCAACTTCTTATAAAATATTATAAATTAATTATAAATCACTTCACCTCTTTGGGACTTATTTTCCTCATCTATAAAATTTAGAGTTGGATTAGATGATCTCTGAGATTTTGCCAGTTATCAATCTCTGAACCATAGGGGAATCCTAAATTCCAGAAGTAAAATTTGAACACAGGTCCTTGTGACACTGTCTAATCATGTTGCCTGTCTCAGAGAATAATTAGGATAAATGCATATTAATTCATCCCAATCTATTAATGGATAAAATTTTTAAGTTTTTTTCTTGAGGATATAATTATGTTTTTGGATGAAAAAAATGATTGCTAATCAAAGGGAAGTAATTAAGGAAAAATAAATCAAGCATGGCTGCTTGTCAATAAGATCTTAGCTTTGAGATGAAGTTTTATAAATGCTGAACCCTGTACATAAGGAGGTCAGAGCTTCCAGATTAGACCCCAAAGTGAGGAAATGTCCAAATGATCAAACAAAGAGAGTCCAAGAGCCTCAAAGCACTGGACACCCAGAAAGATTTTCAGGTTTCTTAGAGGTCAGAGGGCTTAGGTCAGAGAGGGAGGAGCAAGTGCTAAGGCCACAAAGAGAGAGGGATGGCCCTAATCAAAGGTTTACATCAGCAAAAGACTTTAGAAGCATCTAACCCAATCCTCTCACTTTATGCTTGAATGGGCCAAGACTAAGTTAAGTTAAAACTCACAAAAGGTCACACTGGGCCAGATTTTGAATTCATGTTCTCAGGTTCTGAATTGAGGGCTTCCTCCACTCTGCTGCTATGGATGGGTGTTATTTTCTAAACCCATTGGAAGGGGCATAGGATCCCAGCTGGAAGGAACTTTTAAAAGCTACCTAGACCAAATTTCTTCATTTTACAGATGAGGAAACTGAGGCCCAGGGAGATGCGACTTATGCAAGGTCACACACAGTAGTTTAAGCTTCACAGGTGGGAGATGAACCCTCATTCAACGAGTCCAGAGCCAATACTCTTTTCATTGCCCTTTATCAAATTTCATTACCTAAAAGGATTTGGGAGATTTAAGCTGATTTCTTGAGCAGGAAATAAGCCTGATTACCTTGGCTGCCAAAGTCATTCTGTAGAGACAGATGATTTTTTTTTTCTCTCTTTCTAGCCCACGGAGAAAGAAGCTGTTTTGCTCTCCCTCACCTCCACCTTAGCCCGTGCTCCTGCAGCTGCTCCCCAGCCACAATTCCTTCTAATTGCTTGGTTAACCAACAGAAAATGGGCTCCATTCCTGCAGCCCAAGGAGAGAGCCCCCAGCCTTCCACCTGGGGCAGGTGAAACAAAGCCATTGTCTTACCTGCACCTTCACATCTGGCTTTTTCTGCCACACACCCCCTCTCTTCTCAAACTGGGAAGCTGAGCCCTAATGCCAAGGAGGAGAGAAAATTTCAAGGGGTTCTGCTGGTTTGAAAATGGAAATTTCTCTAAAGTCCACAGGAAAGTAATTGATTTGTACTTAGTCCATTTTATAAGTTGCAAAGCACTGTACTTTATTGGAGCCTCACAACAACCTTCTTTTTATCATCTTAATAATTCATATAATTCTATTTCTACTACTACCACCACTATTACTACTATCACCACTACTAATGTTACTAACCACCACCGTCACCACTATTACCACCACCACTAGAACTACTACTACTACTACTACTACTACTACTACTACTACTACTACTACTACTACAACTACTACTATAACCACTATTTCCCACAACACTTCTTACCACCACTACTAGAACTAGTAGTACTGCTACTACTAGTACAACTGGTACCACTATTAGTACAACTACTTCAACTACTGTTTCTAGTAATAGTACTACTATTACTAGATATACCTACTACTGCACTATTATCATTAGAACTGCTACTGTAATCACTACTGTAAAACCAACAACTATTACAACTACTACCACCACTATAATAACAACTACTATTAGACCTACTGCTAGAACTGTTGCTACTATACTAATGGCACTGCTACTAATAGCACTATTACTGGTTACAATTAGCACTACTTCCATTGTAACCATTACTACTACTACAATCATTACTTCAAAAACAATTACTAGAACAATAACAACTATGATACAACTGTTGCTACTGTTACCACTTCTAGCATTGCTGCTACTACTACAACTAGTGCTACAACCAGTACAGCTACAACCACTACAAGTATAGCAACAACAAAACTACTAGTATTACTACTGCTACTACTACCACCACTATTATTATGACAAAAAGTAATAACTGAGCCCCATTGATATAAAAACAGAATCAGTGACTCATAGACAGCAGAATCTCCTGAATTAGTCTCTTTCTGCCTGGGCAAGTTGGAAACCTCCCTGAAATGTCAAGTAGCCAACAGGCACCTTGAGGGCCAAAAAGTCCAAGAACTTCTCTCTGAGTTGCACAACTGCAAGAGTCCAAGGCAGAACTTGAAGCAGCAATTCTTGGCTCTGAGGTCAGCTTTACCCCCTGGCCAAACTGTGTATCAGTGGATGTTTCTATTGAATTAAGGTTTTCAAAACAACTTATCTGAGTTAATCTCATTTGGACTCCTTGGGAATTTGAGTATTATTACAGAAAATATGATTTTAAAAGTATGGCACAGTAGGAGGAGTCCTAGATTTGGAGTCACAGCATCTGGGTTTGAAATCCTAACTGCCATTTAAGCCCCGTGTTGACAATGAGTAAGTCATTTCCCTTTTTTAGGGAACAGCTTCCTCATCAAATCAAATCAAATAAAGGGACCAGCCTAGATGATGACCTCTGTGCTCTCATTTTATGGATGAGTTAACTTAGTCTGAGGGAGGACCACACAACAAATAAAAACAGAATTTGAACCCAATTCTCCCAAATGGAATATCAACCTTACCATCTCCCATGCCCTGCTGCTTTGTATTATTGTGCCCATTGTGGATGCTATAGCAGGCTTTCTGGGTGGAATCCTAATTGATCAGAGCAGTTTCTGCTTCTCTGGTGTCTAATCTCCAGACCACACTAATGACAAGCAGAGAGGCAGCCCTCTTTACCTTGCTGGCAGAAGGAAGACAATAGTCAAGAGCTCTGGTGCCTTCTCATCAATGTCGCTGGGTGTTATTAGGCTGATAGGATCAGTCAACTTCCTAAAGCATGAAGGATGAATCGGTGTGGGATTTTTTTTTCAAAGAGTTGTTTAGAACAACAAGGGAAGCAAATGTTCATAGTCTTTTAAGATGGAAAAAAATGAGAAGGGGGAAACTCTCAACAAGAGATTACTCTTGTGGATTTCCTTCTGACAGCAGAGGGGAATGTGTTCTGAGCATGCTTTTCCCCCTCTTTCAATATTTGTTTGTGCTGCTCTGAGCTGGGAATTGGGGGGGGGGGTGAAAAGGAGGAGAGAAGTCAGGTCCAAGCCAATGAGTCCCTGGACTGATGGGACCACCTGAGGATGATAAATAGATCAGTTACCTATCAAACTTTCAAGACCTTAATTATATACTTTCTATGAGTCATTGTCTGAAATTATCCAGCACAGGAAACAAAGGGAACCCTGAATTTGGCTGATGGGGGGCAAAAAATGGGGTCTGACTAGGTCCATCTGTCCATCTTTGCTCGGAAGGAAGTGGGAGACTGACCCTCACCTATCATCAGCAACTTGAATGTCAGGACTATTACTCACTTAGTTATATTATGAGTAACATACACAACACAAACATGCACACACACACACACACATGTGTCCTTTAAAGGATAATCTTGAAGGTTTCCATTTCTTCTAACTGAGGCTCTCCTACTAGACTGGATACTGGTTGGGGTTTGGGCATCTCAGGACAGGAAAGCCTTGTAAGACATTCTTTATTCAGAATCTGGTCCAGATTCACTCTGAAAGTTTCATAGCATTCTCTTTCATTTTTGGACAGTATAATTTCATCCCAGTGTGTAAATTCCTGATAATGACCCATAATTGTCCATTACTTAGCATCTTTTTTTTTTGAGAGCAATATTGTGATTATTATAATTATACATTTTTTGACAGTATATATACATGAGTAATTTTTTTATAACATTATCCCTTGTATTCATTTTTCCAGATTTCCCCCCCCTCCCTCTACTCCCTCCCTTAGATGATAGGCAATCCCATACATTTTACATGTGTTACAGTATAACCTAGATATAACATATGTGTGTAAATCCAATTTTCTTGTTGCACATTAAGTATTGGATTCCGAAGGTATAAGTAACCTGGGTAGATAGACAGTAGTGCTAATATTTTACATTCAATTCCCAGTGTTCCTTCTCTGGGTGTAGTTATTTCTGTCCATCATTGATCAGCTGGAAGTGAGTTGGATCTTCTTTATGTTGAAGATATCCACTTCCATCAGAATACCTCTTCATACAGCATTGAAGTGATCTTCTGGTTCTGCTCATTTCACTCAACATCAGTTGATGTAAGTCTCTCCAAGCCTTTCTGAATTTATCCTGCTGGTCATTTCTTACAGAGCAATAATATTCCATAACATTCATATACCATATTTTACCCAATCATTCTCCAATTGATGGACATCCATTTATATTCCAGTTTCTGGCCACTATGAAAACAGCTGCTACAAACATTTTGGCACACATAGGTCCCTTTCCCCTCTTTAGTATTTCTTTGGGATACAAGCCCAGTAGTAGCACTGCTGGATCAAAGGTTATGCACAGTTTGATAACTTGTTGGGCATAGTTCCAAAGTGCTCTCCAGAATGGTTGGATTCTTTCACAACTCCACCAATAATGTATTAGTGTCCCAGTTTTCCCACATCCCCTCCAACATTCATCATTATTTGTTCCTGTCATCTTAGCCAATCTGACAGGCTTGTTGTTAAGACAGGTTGTCTTAATTTGCATTTCTCTGATCAGTAGTGATTTGGAACATTTTCATATGAGTGGATATAGTTTCAATTTCATCATCTGAGAATTGTCTGTTCATATCCTTTGACCATTTATCAACTGGAGAATGGCTTGATTTCTTATAAATTAGGATAAATTCTCTATATATTTTGGAAATGAGACCTTTATCAGAACCTTTAACTGTAAAAATATTTTCCCAATTTGTTACTTCCCTTCTAATCTCATTTGCATTAGTATTGTTTGTAAAGAAACTTTTTAATTTGATGTAATCAAAATCTTCTATTTTGTGATCAATAATGATCTCTAGTTCTTCTCTAGTCATAAATTCCTTCCTCCTCCACAGGTCTGAGAGGTAGACTATCCTCTGTTCCTCTAATTTATTTATGATCTCATTCTTTATGCCTAAATCATGGACCCATTTTGATCTTATCTTGGCATATGGTGTTAAGTTAAGTGTGGATCCATATCTAATTTCTGGCATACTAATTTCCAGTTTTCCCAACAGTTTTTTTCAAATAATGAATTTTTATCCCTAATGTTGGTATCTTTGGGTTTATCAAACACCAGATTGCTATAGTTGTACTCTTTTTTGTCTTTTGTACCTAATCTGTTCCACTGATCAACCGGTCTATTTCTTAGCCAATACCAAAAAGGTTTTGGTGATTGCTGCTGTATAATATAGCTTTAGATCAGGTACACCTAGACCACCTTCATTTGACTTTTTCATTACTTAACATCTTAAGAGAGTTTCTGGGAGCACTAAGTGGCTAGATAACATAGCCATGATCAAATATCTAGTGTGTATGTCTTGAATCCAAAGCTAATTCCAAGGCTGGCATCCTATGTGTATTATTTTCCACATTTTGTAGATGAGAAAATAGTGTCAGAGAAGTGTCTGATAGTTCTTAAGTATCAGGGAAAGAATTTGAACCTAAATATTTCTGAGTCAGTTCAAAACTTCACCCTATAATTTCCTAACTCAATAAATTCCACAATGCCCCTTGAATATATATCAATCATCTCTTTCCTCTACTTGATCTGAAGCTCTGATTCCAAAAGCTCTTGTTTTCTGATGGTGAAAACAGATTCAAAATGATTCTTATTGAATTTTATTTCTTTGCTTGTTTTTTTTTTTTTTAGCTGAATCCCAGAATCTCAGAGCTAGAAATACTTTCAGAAGACATCTGGATCTACCGGGACCTAGAAAGGAACATACTTTGACCATTTCCAATCTCTAATGATTCATGGTTGTTATACCCAATGATCTATATCAAAAGAATTTCATTCATTCCACCATCTTGAGCATAAAAATTTCTGTTCATAAAACAATATTTAAAAAAGCTATCCCTTGTAATTTGAGACTTGTGGATATATACCTTTGCCTTGTACAATCTTGGAGAAGTGCAGCATGTCAAGACCTTTCCAAATGTGACATGTTTAGAAGGAATCTCATCTTTTAATAACTTCAGTTAAAAGCATAATTAAGAGTTAAATGTTCCCTTTGAAGAAGTACTTTACTTAGGAAAAAAAAATCCATAACCACAAGTTTACCTGGCATCTCCCACGGCTATCGCTGAAGTCTCAAGTTCCTGCTTGGTTTCTCTCTCTCTCTCTCTCTCTCTCTCTCTCTCTCTCTCTCTCTCTCTCTCTCTCTCTCTCTCTGTCTCTCTCTCTCTCTCTCTCTCTCTCTCTCTCTCTCTCTCTCTCTCTCTCTCTCTCTCTGTCTCTTTCTCTCTCCCTTCTCTTTTTCTCTCTACCCACCTCTCTCCACAATGTTTGATAGTCAAGTTGAATTTCATCAAAATTTTTTAGAGCTTTTTTTTTTTTTTTTTTTTTTTTTTTTTTTTTTAATGAGAACAACAAAGAAAGATGGGCAAATTGAATATTGACTGCAGGGATTCCGA
The DNA here is from genome assembly GCF_048593235.1 of Sminthopsis crassicaudata. Lineage (NCBI taxonomy): Eukaryota > Metazoa > Chordata > Mammalia > Dasyuromorphia > Dasyuridae > Sminthopsis > Sminthopsis crassicaudata. Next base: position 39,306,789 of record NC_133619.1, read on the forward strand.
AGTGTGTCCTTCAAAATAGAATGAACATTTTCTTATTTTTTTTGTTTGGGGGAAACAAATTGGAGTGGGCAAAACAACAGACACCTCTCAGCCTTCCAATAGCTAGTCCTCTTCTAGTCTCACTGATTTATTTCCTCTTTGTAGTTATTTGTCTGGGTGGAAGCTTTCTGGGGTGCTGAAAGATTCCCTCTTTAAGATCAATTTCAAGCTATAGTATAGGAAATATCAGCTTCCTACTTCCCGGTGCAGGGCATAGGAATAATACTGAAAATAATCATATAGATTGTTCTTAGCAAGTGGGATGTAAACTATTACCTATGGATTGGCATTCAGAGAGTGCTTTAATCACCACAGAGTAGTTTATATACATCTATTATTGGAGTCTTCCAGCATTCCTTGGGAGGTAAGGTACTACTCCCCCCTCCAAGATTTAGACACCTCATTTTATAGATGAGCAAATGGAGGCATACAGATGGAAAATGAATCATGATCACACAACTAATAAAATATTAAATAAGGTATTTTATCAAGGAGTCCAAACTTCAGAAAAAATAAAGGTTCTATACTAATCAATAAAAACACACAATTGCAGAATTGAAAGGGTACACAAATAACACAATGCTAACATTTTCTGGGGTGGAAACAATATGCTTTGGAATGCTGGCTCATCTAGACCCTGAATGAGTTTCCACAAATTATTTTCTTTACTGAGTCTTAATCTTCCTCATCTTTAAGATGGAGATAACAATGCTTGCCTTGAGTGTCTTTTATATTGTTGGGAGAAAAGCCCTTGATAAGCTTTAAAACACTAGAGAAATGGAAAATATGTGATCATTACTTTCCTTGAAAATCTTGACCTTTTGTTCTTCTATCTTCAGATACACTGTTTTTTTTTTTTTTTATGGTTCTGTAAAATAATTTCTTGGAAGTTTGATTGGTATGGCACTGAATAAGTAGATTAATTTAGGTAGACTTGTAATTTTTATTATATTAGCTCAATTTACCCATAGCACTTGTTATTCTTCTAATCTATGATGTGATCAAAGGAAGACTGGTGCACATAACAATGAATTGTAGAATGCTTTCTTTTCCACTGGACTTTCCAGTCAGTCCTCCATTTCCATGTTTTCCCCTTCTTCTTTCTCCTTTTCCTTTTTTTCTTCCATTCTTTCCCCTCTTCCTCTTTTCCTTCCCCTTCTTCCTTTTCCTCTTTTTCTTCCCCTTCATATTTTTTTCTTTCTCCTCCCTCCTCTTCCTGATTTTCTTCTTTTTCTTTCTCTGCTTCTTGTTTTAATTTCCTTCCTCTCTCTCTTTTTTCCTGTTTTTGTTTCTCCTCCTTTTTCTGTTTTTCTTCCCCTTTTTTATTTCTCCTCCTCTTCTGATTCATCCTTTTCATCCTACTATCAGACCATGCTATTCAACAGCCATTTAAGTTCTCATGGCTCAAATGCTCAAAGCTTCCTTCTTTCCTCCCAGATGTCTGCTATCTGATTGATCTCTCATGTGTACTTCTTCTTCTTCTTGAACCTCCCTGTGACCCAGCAGATCCTTATAGAAGTCTGAGTGCAGAATGTTTGGGGTGGGCTGCTGAAATGGGATGCCTTTTTCTGAGTGCTCACGAGTATTTCCAGGACCAGCTCCCTTGTACCTTCGGGCTGGGGCTACGTGAGGATACATTTCCCATCTGGTTCACTGATCAGGAAAGAACACCTGTTCTCTTTCTAGGGCATCTATACTGACAAAGGCCTTCTGGCACTGAACCCAAGAAAACTACTCTCCTCTTCACACGAGGTTTTCTTTCCCATTAAGCCAAGCCAGGGATAAGGATGGTGTGCCCCGCCATGGTCTAAAGGAATAACTCATTCAAAAAACCCCAATAAACTCCCATTAAAAATGTCTTCCTGAAGCAGTCGAGACTTCTGAACAGGGATGCCGCCCAAGTCTGTCATCAGGCCAAGGCAGTATGCTAGTAAAATTCCTCATGAGCAGGATTTTTTTTTTTTAATGATCTTGCTTTCCTTTTGTCTGCCTACAAGGCATTTCTACAACTTAAACGGCCTTTAGTTGCTTTTACTGTTTTTATCAGATTGGCACAGGTAGGCTTTTGGAAAAAAAAAAAACTAACAATGAACAAGAAAACTTAGCCACCAGCTCTTGGGGAAAGGTATTAATAAATCATCGGCAGCCAATGGGCTGGAAAATAATTGGTTGGATCATACATGGGCTAAGCAATCTTGAATTTGCAGATACAGTTCCTAGCAGGTGTTTGAGGAAAAATTAATACTATTTTGACTACTAGTAACCCTTGAGCTCATTGCAAGGCCCATAAAGAAATCCATATTTTGAGCCAGGCAAAGTTCTAACCTTTAACTTAACAGAGATGGTCTAGAAGATGAGAAGCAAAAGAAACATAAATTCACCTTCTCCCCTTCTGTCCATTCTGGGTTAATTCTTCCCTCTTCTCACTTGTCATTTCTTCATTTTTAGGCCCCTGCCATACCGACCAGCTTAGCAGCTCGAAGGCCCACATAAAAACATATTAAACAGAGTCGGCCGCAGGGAGATTTGGTCCCAAATAAGAAGCTTTAATTAATTTTAAATGGTGCTTTTCAGAGTGTCAAAAGCTCAGTCCAGTGAAGTGGAAAAGGAGGTTGGAATGGCCACAGCCTGGCAACCCAGCTAATCTGGGCACTCCTGAGCGAGCTCGTTTGGGAGGCTGACATCAGTGCATCGGTATGTGGAGGTGGAGCTCATGGGGACAAGCAAAATAGCAACGGGAGACCGGGCAACCCTCAGGAGCCTAGAGAGTCCTGGGAGTCCAGCTGTATTAAGGGGCCATTGGAGTTTCCCTGTTATTTGTCTACTCGGAGAGGATTAGGACTTCCGCTGGGCTGTGCTCATCCTCGCTGAGAATTTCAATTCGGTGCAGGCACCAGCAGGAGTGTTGAGGTTCATTAGAAATGTTCCCCCAAGAGATCCAGGTTGAGTCTTCGATGCACTAAAAGAAGGGAATGGATAGGTTTATGTTTTCTTCTGGAGGTCAATGTTGGGTGGTGGGTGTTTGCTTTGTTGGCTAATTGGTCTTTCTCCTAAAAATTTAGTTTTTTACATACTAAGAAAAGAAAATTAAAGCAATGTTTGTTTGAGTAGGAGGGTATCACTTTAGAACTATCTGAATTATTTCAAATAAAAATTTAAATGTTCATCTGAGCTTATTTAAAAAAAAAAAACAAAACTCCAACCGAATCACAGTGAGGTTACAATGCCCAAGTAGAAACCATCATTAATGATACTTTCCCAACCCAGAAGCTGACATTACACAAAATCATAATTTTGGAACTGGGAGATTTAGAGATTGCATTATTTGAACATGTCATTTTGAAAATAAAGGAAAACTATGGCCCAGGGGATCATTGAATGTAAAAGCTAGACTTTAGAAACCATCTTTTTAAAACATTTCCTTTTACAGATTAAAAAAAGAAAACAAAAGAAAAAATAGAAACCTCAACCCTAGAGAACCAGAGCACTTCCTTAAAATTGGAAGGAATCTTGGAGACCATCTACCTACCAGGAGTTATCTACACCAGAACCATATCATTACCTCATTTAACAGATGAGGAAACACAGACATAAAAAGGGGAAACCCAGTGTTATATTGTGAGGCACCTGGATTCTTGTCTATTAAACCATGTGTCTTGTTTCCCATGATCCCATGCTGCCTCTCAATTCAAGAATTCTACTAATACATTATTATACACAAATGCAATATGTGTTAATATTCCTTAATCTGAATTTTGTCCATTGTTAGCTCTTATTTAACATAAGGGATATGAGCAGAAAATACTTGTATAATAAATAATATAAACTATGATTACATAGGCAATGTGGCAAAGCAAGTCCATCGGAAGGCTTACTTTGAAATCAGGAAGACTTGGATTCAAATTCTGCTCCTCACACATATTAATGATGTCATCATGGACAAGTCATTTGGACTCTCAATAATCCAAGTCAGAAGTTAGAGACCAGCTGCATCCTGAATCAGTGAGGCAAATTTCCATGCCAGAAGTTACCCATTTAGATAAAATCAGAGGTCCATATTTTTAAAAATATTTTTTAATAACTTTTTTAAAAGGCAAGAACAAATTACAATTACTAGTTTTTATTGTGGACCATATTTCCCCTTTTTTGCTTTTAATTCTTTCACATTCTATCATTTCTTCATTCAACTAACATCTACAGAATACCTACTGTGTGCAAAGCTTGTATATGTGACATAGCCATGGAAGAAAATCCTAGTTACAGATTCATGGCAAATTCTTGAAATAACCAGACATCACTTAAAGAGATTGAGAGGAATCTTTCTTATTCTATCTTCTTTCTACCTTTCTTTCATAGGCATTTACATTGACAGTGACTCATGTTACTATGGTAATCTTTTCTTCATCTAGTTTTTGTGCTTTGGGATCCAAGAACTCTTTCAGCATCCACAGACTATTCTCAGTGATGGACTCTTCCACAGAAAGAAGGCATACAAATATTTCCATATACTTGCACGTCTGCATCCAGAAAAGTGAAATCCAAACAAGTTCCCTCTATTGGGATTTCTAGATACCAGGTTAAAATTATTTCAAGGTGCTTTTTCCCCTTATAGTCTCCTTGAATTGTCATTTGTAGTCCCAGGCCAAATCAAGAGAAAAGGGTGGGAGTGGCTGCAGTTCCCCTTTATTAGATTATTTTGAAAAATCAATCAATCAGCAAGCATGTATTAAGTGTCTATTATGTGCCAAGCACAATATGGGCTAAATGCTGGAAATACAAGTACAAAGAGGGAAGCGATCCCTATTTGCAAGGAGCTTGCATTCTTGGAGTTTGGGGGGGGGCTGTGATAACAAGTACATATAACAATAAATCTAACATAAATATAAAGTAGAAAGTATACAAGATTGTTCAGAAGGGAGGGTTCTTGTAGCGGGGCAAAGCTTTTGAAAGAGTCTGGATATCTCATATTTAGCATGACTTTTGAAGACTTATGAACCTGGAGGTAAAAATATTCAGTTAGCTCATATATATTGAGGGGTTTCAAACAATTCCTAAAAACTTTTTACGAAGGCAACCAATGGGGGTCACATATGAAGAAAGGACCTTCTCAAAACTTCTTCATTTTTTTCTTGGTAAGGTAGAGAGGTAGCATTCCTGGCTGATTGATTTTTTTCCCCCTTAAAGCAATCAACTGCTTTCATGTCATCCCTTTCCCTATCTTGAACCTAGTAGAAATGTGCTATGTTAACAGAGATTTGCTGTTTTTTTTTTCTTTCCTATTCTCTTCCTGTGATAAACCAAGCACCAAAGATAGTGAATTATTCCATGCCTTTAAGTAATGATAAAGAAAGAGACAGACAGTAAGAAGATTGCTTATCTTATTTTCCTTTGAGTCCCTACTGGAGAAAAAGTCTACAGCATTCCATTTCTGCAGGTGTGTGGGGACTGAGGTTTATTTTTTTTGTTTTATTTATTTAATTTTTTTTTGAGGATTTCGGTTCAGATGCAATGACTCGGACAAAACTGTCGGAGAATAGTGTGTTCTTGGCACGTGGGAAGTACGCCACTACCAAACATTAGGAAAACTGAATCAATTGAAAGTATAAATAGATATCTGCTTTTGCCCATCTGCACAGCTCCAATGCATATAATGTATTAATTAAAACTTTTCACACAAAGAAAAATGAGGCTTAAACAACCAATCTGAAAACAGTCTTTTTTAACATGTCAGGAATGTACTGTACGAAAATGTCTTCCTTAACAACTTAATAAGTAAGTAAGTTCACAATGTAGCAGGTAGTGAGGAGATCTCCCGAGCCCAGAAAAGAGTTGAGGGAGCTTGGGGTTGGGGAGGGGGAGAGACAGGAAGAAAAGGAGAGATGGAAGAGAGGGAGATAATACACAAACTCATGATGTAGTAGGAGGAAACCGGTAACTTTGTACACACTTTTAATCATTGCTGAGAAAGGGATAAATCACTTTTGTTAGTCGAATATAAGTTCAACAGCAAGAGAGTAAAGGTTAAGAATCCCACTTTCAGTCCTGATGTCAAATGAGAAGGCTATTCTCCCATCAACACACAGAGGATTTGCCCACGATAATGAGAGTTACACAAGCAAATCCTGCGGGCATCGGTGAGAAAATAAACTCAAGCGGCCATATTTGGACTCTATTTTTCAACAGAGTCACAAAAGGACTGTACGTGGGGTTTTAAAAAATAACCAACTGTGATTCTTATTTCTATATAGCTCATGTTACTCACAGATGTATCTTTAATGTCTACAGGTGCCTATGGTGATGTGCACCCCCAGGGAAGAACCACTGAAGATATTATTATTTATTCAAGAGAGGAGAATCTCCCTCTAACTTTGTTTCTTTTAGTGGCTGTGATGTTTGGAAAATATAGTTCTATGGAAAACCTCTCTAAGCAGTGATTTGAAAGTCTGGACAAACTCAAGAGGCCCCCTTCAGAGGGAATGTCCTTTCCTATTTTCCTTTTAGCCAGACACCCCTCCCCATTCTGCTCCCCATCTTCCTCAGAGGAGCCGACTCTAAAGATACATACGAAACACTGGGTACATTTTTAATCCCCAACTTTCATTTTTAATATGGAAATCCACTTGAGGGAAATGAGGTTTTCTAAGAAGCGTCCCTATTTCCTCATAACAGTCTCAGCACCTGCTAAATCTCATATAAATTACAAAACAAACAAATGATTCATCTTCATCTGAGAGCACACTAAAGATTTTAATACACAGAGCCTGGAAAAATCCATTTTTTCACAGATTGAGGCAAGGAGGGTGGGGGGAAAGGAGGGTAAGGCTGTCCTGGAAGCTGAGACCAAAATGTCCACATGAGTATATTGGATATCATACCATAATCTTTAAAGAGATGGGAAACAAAAAGCCAATGAACCTGGGCTCTATTAGATTATTTCAGCCCTTTCCAAATCTGTTTGCTTCTTCCAATAACAACTTGTTGATGGGAAGTTCTTTGTAAGAAATGTCCCCCCCCTAAAAAAAAAAACCCAACAATGGAGAGCGTCAGATTTAATAAAGTATCTCCGAAAAGTCTTAAAATGACACCCAACCTCCGAAGGGAAAACCAAATTTGCTTTTTTCTGAAGGGAATTTGTGTTTGTCAGGAAGGGCTCCCAGGGTCTTTGTCTCGAGGCCTTGATGTGTGACCACTAGCCCAGAGGCTGCCCTTCACCCCTGGCCTTATTCTGCCAGGGCTCTGCCCACCCACACGGACACGGCAGGGGGAAGGGTTTCAGAGGAGGCAGAATCAAAAGCAGAGGGACGAGGAGGGGAAAAAAAGTGCTTTTCAGGGTCTGATGTGTGGGAATCAAATGAGAGGCCTAGCTCAAATCCGGTCGCCAGGCAACCATAGTGATATGCTGAGGGAATATCATTAAAGTTGGGAAGTAAGCAGGCTCTCTGAATTAGTAAACCTGCCCACAGTGCAGGGGATGGAGGGGATGCGCCCCAACTCCACCGGCTCCCCAGCACAAGCTGAGGAGGAGGGGGGGCTTGGTGAGGCTGGAGGGGGCAGAATATGGGGCAGAGAGAGGGAGAGAGAGGGAGAAAGCAGCTGATTTGTGGAGTTTTCATTTAAAAAAAACTGCCAAGACAATGGCTGTCCAGACATGGAGTTGTGGTGAAATATGGTAGATGCCACGGCTGCAGCTGGCTCCCTGACACAAGATTAATAAGGTGCCGTCTCCTAGCCGACCAGAACCTAGTGGGAACTATCCAGCACTGGGAGCTTGAATTGTGGGTAACAGCCTTCCTGCAAGCTGGCCTAGTTTATGGCTCTGTTTTTTCCAGCTCTCCCAAAGTGCAGCGAACATCTGTGACTCTAATGAGGTCATCATCGAGGGTGTCCAGAGAGCCGGGCCCTGAGAACCAACCTCCACTGCCTTGGCCTGGATGGAGAGGATGAGGGCTGTGGGGAAGCCGGGCTGGCACTGGGGAGGGAGGGAAGGAAGCCCAGTGAGAACTTGGGGCTTGCTTTTTGTTGTCCTGTGAGAAAGAGCAGGCGGGAGAGAAAGAAAAAGGAAGACAAGATGGAGAAGGGAGAGGGAGACAGAGGATGGGGGGGGGGGAGGCAGAGAGACAGAGAAAAGAGAGGAGACAGAAAAGGAGAAAGGGAGGAAGGGGAGAGGGCTCAGCAATGACAGTGTACTAGATAAGATGTCTATCTATTCATCTCTATGTGAGAGATAAATAGGCCATGTGAGTGAATATTGTCATGGACAGGAATAGGGGAAGCTCACTGAGGCTTCCCTTCTTGAAAACTTGAATGAAATTGAATTGCCAAATGCTGAAAACTGCCACAGTTTGGTGGAAAGGGCTCTGGGATAGGTCTACAAGATGACTTCCAGCATGGCTGGGCCCAAGAACAAGCTGTGAGCAATGTGGAAAGCAATGTGACAAGGTGTGCTGTTTACGAGTGACATGATCATGGATGCCTTGGAAAACAAGTTCAGCTTTTTCCCAAGGTCCGTTTTCTCACACTGGCATATCAGACAAAAAAAGGTCAAGAAAAAAAGAACATAATCTAGATCTCCATGTTCCCCCATCCTTCCCTTCCCTGCTCCCCAAGGAGCTTTCTAATGTGCAGGGTCATTGAATGCATGGGAATAGCCCCGTACTAGAAGAGGACCCTTCTCTTTGGTTGGTGAGCATGACTAGAGAGAGGTGAGACTCTGATAATTAGCTCCCTGCCATTATTTCTAGGGGATTTTTGGGCACCTGATCCTTCATTCAAAAGCATTAAAGTGTCTAAGCATCAGATACTGGAAAGACAAAGGTGCAGCTGTCTCTACTCTCAGGAAGCTTACATTTTATTCTTCCATTTAGAAACACTGGAATGGAGTATCACCTGTGACATTGATGAAAATAAAGAAAAGTGTTACCCCCCCAAATCAGGACCAAAAGAAAGATGGGAGGCTGGCTCTATAGCTTAACTCAAGCATCCTTTAGTATCTTTCAGGGATACAGCATCAAGCTGCACAGAAAAAGATTTGCAAAATACTTCACATATATTATCCTACTAGAGCTCCATAAGAACCCTGAGTTAAACATTATTTACATTTTACAGATAAGGAAACTGAGGTCAAAGGACTTTTCCAGAACAGGGTCATACAGCTAAGATATATCTGAGTCAAGAGGTTTCCTTAATACAAAATTAACCCTAAATAATAATAATAATAATAATAATAATAATAATAATAATTATTATTATTATTATTATTATTATAGGTAGGAGCAAGAAGACATTATGGTACCTCCAAATTTAACATATTCTTGATCTTCCATTCTGCACTACTTTTCTGGAGTGGAGGTTAATATACTGGACTTTGGTATGGGTCTGAATCTTGGCTCCAACTCTTGCTAGTTAATGGATTCAAAGACAAGTTGTGTTGTTTTTCTGAGCTTCAATTTATTCATCTGCATTGTGGGGATAGTAATTGTCATAGTGGCTTCTTCGTATGGAGGAAAATAAGATCAAGAGAAACTAAAGTCATGGAGTTAGGACCGAATTGTGACAAGAAGGTGAGTTTCTTGCTACTCACTGTAGTGAGTAGCATATAGTGATCTGATTATATACTACATACATGTGTACATTCTATAAATATATATGGGAATCATGTGCATTCTAGGCCAGGAAATAATGGTGTGGATATAGTTGGGGCTCACTACAAAGCTTTACCAAAACCTTGTCCAGGACTCCCAATCATCCTTGCTCATTCACTTATCCAGCTCTTTCTGGATAGCACTAAATAATTTATGGGAAGTTGGATTTCAAAGATGCAGATCCAGAGGTGGAGAAGCCGGGCAACAACAGGATAATGGCAAGCAAGCAAGGGAAAAGAATCGTTCCTTTGGGGTACGGTAGGTCTGACTTCTAATCTTGCCTCTAATATTTTCTAACAGACCCAGGCAGACCACTATGCTGTCTGAGCCCATTTCCTTATCTATAGGAAAAGGAATGATTCTTGGAGTACCTGCTTAAAGCATTATTTAAATGTTGGATATTATTATTGTTATCTTTGATCATGGACTTAGGCCAACCTATTAGTCATAACCCATGGCTTTTTTAGGATCTTGGGATCATAAATCTAATGTAAGAAGCTTGTCTACTCCAAACTTCTCGTTCTATAGATATCAGTCAGTCAACAAATATTTATTAGGCACTTACAAAAAGCTAGGCACTCTGATAACCACCAGGGATAGGAAGAAATGCAATAACACATTCTCTGATCTCAAGGAACTCACAATCTAAATGGAGAAAGAACACATAAATAGGTACATCCAAATACACAGAGTAGAAAAAAGCAGCCAGAACTTGGCAGCGGGTGAGGGATGGGAAGGATGAGAAAGTTCTAATAAGGAAGGTGGGGATTTGAACCGAGTGCTGAAAAGTAGAGACACTAGAAGGCAGTTGGGAAGAGGAAGAGCATTTTAGGTATTTCAATTCAGCTAATTCAAAGGCACAGAAATGGGGTGAAATGAGTTCAATGTACATGGATCATAGAATGTGCGCTGGGAATAAAGTGTAAGATTGGAAAGGTAAAAAGGAGATAAGTGCCAAACAGGACAATATGTCATCCTGGAGGCAACAGGGAACCATTGGAGTTTCTTTAAGAATAGAGGTGACATGGGCAGTCTATGGCTTAGGAAAATCACCCTGAATGGACTAGAGAAGAGTGAAATTCAAGTCAGAGAAGCCAATGAGAAGTATATTCAGAGGATGTAAGCCGGAGGTGAAAAGGACCTGACATGGGGGGGTAGTTATGTGAGGAGAGAAAAGTAGATATCTGAGAGCTGTTTTGAAGGTGGAAATGATAGGATATGGCCACAGACTGAATAACTGGGATCAGTGAGATGGAGTACTCAAGAATGATATCACAGTTTTTAAGCTAGGTGAGTGGAAGAATGGTGGTGCTCTTAATAGCAATAGGAGCATTCAGAAAAGGAGAAGGTAATGAAGAGACTTGAAGAGATTTGTCTAAAATCACTCAGGAAGTATGGTGAAAATGCAGGATATAAACCCAAGATCTCAGATTCCAAATCTCAGGCATTTCATACTACATCAAAATTTTCTACCTCAAAGTTATATTTGACAGAATGAGACAATCAATGAAGAACAGCAATGGTGTTCCAATACCTTAATTATCATTATTATTCCTAAAATACTTTATATTTATAGATCATAAGTATTTACAAAGTACTTTTCACACAGCAACCCTGTAGGGTAGATAGTATAAGCATTATTATTTTTCATTTTCCATTTGAGAAAGTCAGAGCCGAAGTGACTGATCCAAGGTTATAGTTGGAGGTAACTGGACTGGCTTTGGCATGTCCAGTATTCTTTTCTCTATATACATTGTCTATTTCTTTCAGGAAGAGGATTTCATTCATTCTGCTTTCCAACCCAAATGGACTACTTTCTTTGTTACCTGCCCATCTCCATCTCTTCAAGGAGGATGGGAAAGCCATTTGTCAAGCCCAGAATGCATTTCATCTGTATTGTGGTTGTGATATGTTTGCTAATGGACAAAACAGTATGCTGGTCTTGGAGTGATGAAGACCAGGATTCACTTCAGACAATTGCTAGCTTTATTATTAAAGGCAAGTTACTTAACATCTCTAAGACTAAAATTGTTTTAAAAGATTTCCCATGATTTAAAGACATACGATGTTATAGATTGACTGGAGATAAAATTTCCCATGTTAGTGAGATCACAGATCCAAGATGCATTGATGTGTATGTATCTTAGATTTCCAGTTAGAACAGGAGCTCCTGGCTGTCAGTTTAGTAAGGAGAATAATACCATGCAAAGCACAGAGTAAGATTAAAGGAGAAGGGAACTAATTCACAAATGGCTCAAATTATTGTAGAAGTGGTAGTAAGTACCTATGTACACTGTGCAGGGAAGATACTCAATGAAATAGGAAGGCATGGGTCAGCTTAATCAATCAATTACTCAATACATACTAATGGTCTCTAGTGATACAATGATTTAAGCAAAATAATTCCTGCCCTCGAGGTGCTTATGTTCTATTGGGGAGGGGGGGAGAACATACATTTATACAGATATATACAAACCGGGGCCATGAGCCATGCTGTTCTTGAGAGCACACACAGCAGGCATCAGAACTGGAAAGAAAGCAACAAAAAAAGCTGGGATCAGATAGGTCCTCTTGCTTCCTGTCTGAATTGAACCAGCTGAGTTCATTCTTCATTTTTTCACTAAAAATCAGTTGTAAATACTATGTTTCAGGAATTATGCTTGGTGCTGACAGTATATATATGAACACGAAACTTGTCCTGCCCTCAATGAGTTCCCATTCTATCAGAGGGATATGAAACATTCAAGAAAAATAAGTACGGGATAAACCTAAAAGAAAGAAATGATTTGGGAAGAGGGGTACAAACAAATCAGAGAATAAGAAATATTTGGAAGGGTGGAAAAGAGGGAGGGAGAAGACAAAATCATTGAGAGAGACAGATAAAGACAGGTAATAATAATTATTAGTATTTATGATATGGATTTTAACTTGGTTCATTTGTCCCCGTTATAAGGATATAATAAAACAAGCCCATCCTGTCTTATTTGCATAGAATAATAAGAAGCTGGAGTTCACTTGGCTTTTTAATCCATCCTGCCTCCTTTGCCAGACAGTTTCAACATGTCATTCCTCATTTCTTATCAGGGAATGGGGTTTGATCATCAGAAAAAAGTTCTAGGGTTTGAATTTAATTCATTTTTGTAGTCCCTCTATTTAGGATACCTTCTTACACACTCTGTAGGTGCTTAGTAAAGGCTTGTTGGCTTGAATCTTTGACAAACTTGAAATGGTTTAAGTTGTCTCTTTGATGCTGCTGATAGACATTGCCTTTTTGAATTATCCCTACTGACTTTTGTTTCTGAGTGGAGAAAAAACCAATTTCAGTGACCAATGTCAAATTGTGCCAAATATTATAAATTATCTTTATAGCTAAACCTAAGTACAGGAAACTCATGATATGAAAACTTCTTCTCTTGACAAGAAATAGCAACTGTCATTTATAATCTTAGACAATTGTTGAGGGACACTAAAGAGTTAAATGATTGGTATGTGTCACAGACTGAACTTAAACCAAGGTATTCTAATTCCAAGGGCAGTCCTCTGTCCATTTCAACTTGCTGCTTTGCTAAATAATAACTGACATTTATCAAATAGTGTGAGGGAATCACTATAGATAGTATGATGTTCACTCTACAGATTAAAAAAACAGGATCAGAGAGGCTGAGGGATTTGCTCATCCATGATCAAACAGCCCGGAAGTGTCCAAGGCAGGATTTGATTTCTGGCATCCCTGACTCTGGGTCTAGTGGATAATTTTCTATTCTACTGTTTCTGAAATGACAAAGGAAGCTCTTGGTATCATTATTTATGCTCAAGTGTTTCTTACTTAATATAGTTGTCATAGTCTGAGCTAGAGAACTAATATATATATATATCCCTCAGAAATGTCAGAGAAAAAAGATTTTGGAGTTAATGACTTTATGTGACTCAAAAAGTCACTGGGGCTTCCGTATAGTGTTCAAAACAAGGAAGATGAGAGTCCATGTTTGTCCCTTTGGTTTTGGTTCCAGCTCTTAGGAAGGACATAAAGAAACTAGAGCATGTCCAAAGCAGGGTAAGCAGGATGCTGAAGGGCTTCACATCACACAATAAAATGATTCTTTGAAGGAACTGGAAATATTTATCCTGGAGAAGAGAATCTTAACAGGGACATGATAGCCACCTTTCAATTTTTGAGGGGAGAGTAGCCCAAGATGCAAAGAGGCAAATTTCAACTAGAGATCAGGAAAATCTTCCTAATAATTGGAGCTGTCCAAAAGTGGAACAGATTGTCTGGTTGCTTCTCCTTTACTCTAGATCACCAATCAAGAAGTTAATTGATTGCCCTAGCCACTGGGCTTAGCACTGAGGATATTGATGACATGATTTCTCTTCTTAAAGAAGTGATATCATTCTTCTGGGGGAAGGCAAAAAAAAATAACCATATAGGAAGAGAATAAGCAAGTAAAACTAAAGTAATTAATACAAGGCAATTTGGAAAAGAGGATGGGAAGACAAATGAAGTTAAGAGCCCTGACCAGAGAATTTCTCACCAGATTATCAGAAAGCAGTCACTCTGTTCTTAATTAGATAGATATTCAAGAAATAGTAATAGGTCCAGAGTCATGAATCAGCCTCTTTCACTTGCTAGGAACCATCAGAGTTTATACTGCATATAGAGAGCCTTGATGGATCCTTCAAGACTTCCAAGACATGATAAAGAACTAAAATAACATTTTTTGGTGACCATTGATAATAGAAAACCTTAAGAGATGTGAAAAAGTAGAGACAATTAGTTCTCATAAGGATCACAGAGTCAAAGCTAGGAGGTACCTGAGAGGGGATTTGGTATAATCTTGTCACTTTACAGATTAGGAAACTGACTTGTAAGGGAAGTGACTTTCTAATAACAAATGACGCCTTTTTTTCTTCAATGAATTAAGTGCTAAATATTATTATTCAAATGATCTTCAATGATCTTATCCTTTAGTAATGATCTGTTAGTAATAATTACAAATGACTTCTTATTGGAAGACATATTATTTTAACTTCTAATCCAATGCTATTTTAACTAGATTATGAAACTTGGAGGAGTGAAGGAAGGAGAAAACAATGTGACAAAATGGATAAAGATATGAACTGAGTTTAGGTCCTAACACTGTCTTGTACTAGCAGTGTCACCAGACAGCTCTGTAAAATTACAGACAAATTATTACTCTCCACTCATGGATGAATTTCTCATACTGGGAGGTTCTGATATGAATGAAATTACAGGTTTGTCTTTCCTCACAGACAGAGAGATATAAATAGATAAATAGAAATAGAAATATATATGTGATGTTACTAAATTTAGACGAAATAGTAGCATCCAAGAGAGGACTAAAGATATCATGATAAAGACCTGTATTAAGGGTATCTCCATGGACTCCAGGTAAATCACATTTCAAATCCTGATAGCTCCAAAAAACTAGGAGCAGCCCTTGATTTTCTTATCAGTTGGAATGGTGGATAAATAGTATGGAACTCCAATATCAGTGTGAGAGTATTTTTCATAATGCATTAGTTATGATTTCCAAGGTGTTTTTCATGGTTATAATTTCATCCCCTAGAATAAGTGAGTTTTGAGCCAGAATCCTGAAGCTTCATTTTGTTGTTACCTAGAGAGGATAAATGAGGAGGCTATGCATTTATTACTCTTTGAAGTTATAATAAGTACTTAATAAGTATGGGAGACCAAGATAGAAAGAAATATTATCTATTGGAGACAGAGAGAAAATGGAGTAAGGTATGAAATGTGTCTCTTAAAAATATATTATCTCTTGTTTTTATATTCAGCAAGGTTTTGTTGACTCCTCTCCAGTATTGGAACTAAAAAAGATTTTTAAATATTCTAAAACTTTCTTGTACTTTGGAGATCAAATCAAGCTATCTATGCTGTATATCTTCCTGCTATTCAAACTGCCACTATACTTTCTGGACTACCAGACTCCCTAAAACCATGCCCCAGGGAATTAATTCATTTTTTGGAACTTTGGAACTCCTTCCTTGGAGCTAAACTCTCTGTATTGGTGAATCAGTGTAAGTTTATATCTTGCCACGGGACCCAAATGGTTCTGGAAGGGAAAATGAGGCAGATGACATTGCACAGCCCTCCCTCACTAAAATCCAAGTCACTTACATATCATGGTATCGCCTCCTTGATGTCATGGTCCTCTTTGAGAATGAAGGACAAAACAACAATATATAGGCTACTATATTCTGTCAACCCCAGAGGAAGCCATGTTATACATACATATAAACATTCTTCTTCTTCCCTTTCTTGCTCTAGAAACTGTTAACAAGTCAATCAATACTACGTTGAGTCTGGAAAGGGTTTGTCAATCAATTGTCTACTAGTTACATTCATCATCCCTATGACTTCTTAGAGCAAAACATTCTTCCCTGGCCATAACTTCCCTATATGTTCTGTCTTTGTCTTTTTGATTGTAAGATCCTTGAGGGTACTACCTTGTTTTTTAATTTATGTGCTCACAACTTGGTAAAGTCCCTAGCATATAAAATATGCTTTTCATTAATTTATTTAAAGCAGACATTGAATTAACTTATTTCCTATTCCCCATATACTACATTCTATCTTCCATTTACAATCATTTTCATAGACTATCTCCAATGCCTGGAATGAATTCCCTTCTTAAAATTCCTGCATTCAAGTCTCAGTTCAGGTGTTATTTCCTTTATGATCCCCAGTGGTTGCTGCAGCTTTCACTCCTTTACAGTGGAATTTACTTTTCATATATATTACATTTCTTTATCTGTATACACACTATTTTCCATCAATTGAAAATAATCTTATAAGCTCCTTCCTTGAGGATGGAATTTTTTTTTTTCCAAATTACCTAGCACAATGCTTGGTACAGTGCTTACATATATACTTATTAACCTCCTAGATCAAATGAGATAAAAAAAGTACTTTGCAAACCCTAAAGCAGTATCTAAATGTTTGTTATAATTGTTATTGTGTTATTACACTTTTTAAAAATACCAGAAACAAAATAGGATAAGAAATTATAAACACTGGGGGAAAAAATGAAAGCTATTTCATCCTTGCTGCAGAAGTGATGGTTTACTTAGAAAATCCTAGAGAATCAGCAAAGATAATGATTAAGACAAGTAATAGCAGCGGTAAATTAACAAGAAGCAAAACAAATCCACAATATGATTAGCATTTCTCTATTATACTAGGATGGACTCAAAATGAGTAAGCAACTTAAATATAAAAAAAAGATCACATCATGAAAAACTAGAAGAAAATGATGTAGATATCTTTCATAATTATGGCTAAGAGTAAATTTTTTAACCAAACAAGTTAGAGGCTAGTACAAAAGAGATAAGATCTCTTTTTATTATGTAGATTTGAAAAGCTTATAGGAACAAAAGTAATCCATTTAGGAGGAGAAAGGTAGCTCTAGACTCAGAAAATGTCACTTTGAATCAAATATCTCTAAGGGCCAATCGCTAAGATACACAGCAAATTCAAATAGGTATACAAAACCAAGAGTCATTCATTCTCTAAGGAACAAATGGTCAACATATATGAAAAGGAAGAATTATAAATTATTGACATGAAATAGTGATTCAAATCCTCATATAATGATGAAATATGAAAAGCAATTCAAAATATTTAATACATTATTGGTAGAGCTGAGAGTTACTTTGATCACCCTGAAAAAAATTTTTGATATACTAAAAGTTAATTATATATGTGTTTTTGTGTATAAATGTGTGTATATACATATATGTGTATATTTCTAGACACTTCACATACACACAAGACATACACAATACAGATACACACATGTATGTATAGCACATATATACACACATGCATATCAAAATGCCCCTACTCTGATGCAGACATCTCATTTGCTACTCAAATGCCATAAGGACATGAAAAACAGAAAGGCCGCATATCTGCTTAAATATTCTAAGCAATATTTTCTTTTTGGTAATAGTAAAGACCTGAAGACAAAGTAAGACATCCATAAATTAGAGAATGACCAGACAAATTGTGGCATATAAAAGTAGTGGGATATGTATGCCAGAGAAATTGTGAGTATGATGAATACAAAGCATGGAAAGCCTTAACTAAGGTAAGCAGAAACAATGAAGTTATATATGCAATGATGACAATGTGAACAGAAAGAAGAAAAAAATCTAGACATTGAACATTACATAATTAAAACAAAGCCTGATGGTAGAAAAGAGTTGAGAATGTTTCCCTCCTTGCCTCTCTGTCTCTCTCTGCCTCTCTCTGTATGTCTCTGTCCCTCTGTGTATGTCAAAAGACATTTGTCCTTCCACGGTCCCTTCTCTGTCTCTTTTTGTCTCTCTGTCTCTTTTTTTCTCTCTCTCTATACAGTTGAGTAAGTAGAGATATGGAAGATATTATATAATGCCAGATATGATTGGTGTGTTAATTGGTTTTGAGCATTTGGGTGTTTTCCTTTTAGCTTCCTTTTAAAATCTGTTACAAAGACTGAGTCTCTGAGTATAAAAAATGAGGGTTATAGAAAAATAAACAAAAATGATATAAATAATATTTTAAAATAAAATAACTTTAAAATCCTTTAAAAAAGAATCAACAAATGGTGTGATGAAAAGAGCTCTGAATTTGAAATCAGAATATCTGGATTCCCATTTCAGCTCTGTTATTTACTACCCAAAGAATAACACAGTGGCAGCAAGAGGGCACGTCTGAATTAAAGAAGCATGGACGAGGCTGGTACTGGTCCATTTGGAGTAGATAGCAGTAGCAGCAACAGTAGCCACATGACAGATGGTCATTGTAAGGACTCCTGGTTAAATCTGGGACTAGCTCCATATAGTGTAGACATAGGATACCAAATGGTCTCAATCTCACAAGGATCTGCCACTATTGAAAGGCACCCCTCAGTATGTGGCTCATTGAGGACAGAAGTACCAGTTAAGAAGTTTCCAAGGAAGTCAAAGTGTGGGGCTAGTCAATCATGGAAATGAGCTTCGAGAGCAATTTTATATGTCAAATGTAGAAAACTCATTGTCAGGCTAGAAATCTTGCTATTTGCCTTAATATCTAACATTGCAGCCTTAATCCCAAATAAGACCTCAACTTCCACTTGTCCCATTGGCTATTATATATAGAATTTCAATTTTCATTCATCCACTTTAGACATCATTAAACAATTTCTGCTCCTTTAGTTCCATGACCATACTTATTACACACATATACACATGTTCCTTATCATTGTTTATAATGTGTATTGTGCCCAGGGTCTACCCTGTAACAAGGTAGGATCTTCTTGCCTCCATCACTGCAGTTAAGAAGTCCTGGATTCTAAATAGCCCTTGGACATTTACTAGTTGTGTGACCTCTAACCATTCCGAGCCTCAGTTTTCTGATCTGCAAAATGAAGGACTTGAAATCAGTAGCCTCTAAGATTTCTTCCAGCTGTTAATCAAGGAATCCTGGAAACTAGGAAGTTGTCAATCAGCATCATGGTTCCTTCTCAATTGATCGAACTTCTTTGAATAATATGGCCCTTGAGTTTTGCAGAATAATAATTAGACTTTTTATATTTTTTTCAAGTTCAATTAGTCATTGCAAAATGTTAATGAACATTATTGCCAATGACAAAAAAGGCAAAGTAGAAACCCACCCTGGAGACTAAAAACACTGCACTTATAAATTACCAAAGTCTTTAAGCTATTGAATAGCACTGTCATTGAACTTTACCCCAAAACCAGAAAGTATTTCCATGGTCCAAAGTGTTCTCTGTCAATCAGCCAATGGACAAGTGTTTGGTAATCTCTTTCTATGTGCCAGGAACTATGATAGGAAACAGGGACACAACTACAATGAATGAGCACAATCTCCATGTGCTCCAATGAGGGAGACAACCAGTTATTCATGAGTCAATATATAAAGTATCTATAAATTTATCAAATAACTATAAAGAAAATAATTACAAAATAATTAAATACAATGTAGTTGGGAAGGGAGGACACTAACAAGGGACGGATTAAAAAAAGATTTCATGTAAAAGATGGGCATTTGAACTTCATCAGAATGAAAGAGAAGGATTTTGTGAGGAGGGCCTGAGAAGAGAATGAATTTCAGGTTTGGGGATTGTAAATCCAAAGGAACAAAAACAGCAAATAGAGTATTGGGTGTAGCCAGTAAGAAAAAAAAGGACAGTTTGGATGGCAAAATATAGATTGGGAGTAAGTTTTGAAGGTCTTTAAAAGTTAACAGAGCCCCAATTGATATTCCATTATAGAATATGAACAAGCAGTTTCCAGAAGAATTGAAGCTATCAGTAGTAAAATGAAAAAAATGATCTAAATCATGAACAATTAAAGAAATGAAAATTAAAACAACTTTGAGGCACTACTTCCTACCTTCTCTCTGTCTCTGTCTCTGTTTCTGTCTGCCTCTGCCTCTCCCTCCCTTCTTCCCTCTTTCTTCCCCCCTCCCTCCATCTCTCTCTCTGTGTCTATCTCTCTTTCTCTCTCTCTGTCTGTCTCTCTTTCTCAGTCTCTCTGTCTCTGTCTGTCTCTCTGTCTCTGTCTTTCTGTCTGTCTCTGTCTCTCTGGTCTCTGTCTCTGTCTCTGTTTTTGTCTGCCTCTGCCTCTCCCTCCCTTCTTCCCTCTTTCTTCCCCCCTCCCTCCATCTCTCTCTCTGTGTCTATCTCTCTTTCTCTCTCTCTGTCTGTCTCTCTTTCTCAGTCTCTCTGTCTCTGTCTGTCTCTCTGTCTCTGTCTTTCTGTCTGTCTCTGTCTCTCTGGTCTCTGTCTCTGTCTCTGTTTCTGTCTGCCTCTGTCTCTCCCTCCCTTCTTCCCTCTTTCTTCCCTCCTTCCTCCATCTCTCTCTTTGTGTCTCTCTCTTTCTCTCTCTCTGTCTGTCTCTCTTTCTCAGTCTCTCTGTCTCTCTCTCTGCCTCTCTGACTTTCTTTCTGGTCTCTGTCTCTGTCTTTCTGTCTCTGTCTCTTTCTGTCTCTGTTTCTGTCTTTCTATCTCTGTCTCTCATCTCTCTGGAGAGGTATAATACAAACTGTCCCTATGGGGACATTTATGCCTGTTGCAATAATAAAAGAAGTGAAATATAGAAATTAGGATTGAATTAATTAATTATTGTTGGTAACATGCATTATGTAAGAGTGTTTATTTTTTTGCCTTAAAATAATTCCAACAGAATATTTTTCAGAGTTTATCAGTGAAATGTCAGTTAGCAGAGTAATGAACAAAGACTTAAATAGTGACATTTGAAAGACATAGGATCTTTCTGGATATCTAAAATGAATATGTTTTAATAGTTTCCTTTACTAAATATCAAATTCTTTTTTTTTTAATTCTGAAGAGACAGAACAACAGAGAGAGGGAGAAAGGGGAGAGGGATGAGGGAAGGAGAAAATAGATTAGTATTAAAAGATTGCTAGAAGTCAATTATTCAAACAAACTACAAACATTTAAGTGCCTCCTCTGGGTCAGTTACTATGCTAAGCACAGTGATTATAAAAAAAGACAAAAACATAGCACTGCCTAATTTGACAGACCAGGAAACTGAGGTCCAATAAAGTAAAGTGACTTGCTAAGGCCACGCAGGAAATGAGAGAATTGGGATTTGAACTCAGGTTCTCTCACTCCAAATATGGTGTTCTCTCCACTCTATGACACAACCTACCACTGAAATATGAAAGTGGAAAACTTCTGACATCTCAAAAAAAAAAAGCCTCAGGTAGACCTTATTATGTGAAGGTATAACCAAAGTATCATTTATGCTTGAAATGCAAAAAATGCTTGAAACGAACACTTCTGCATCTCAGAGAAGTAAGGAAACAAGTTTACAACTAAATGATAACATTTCCTTCCAGTTATCCATGTTCCCAACCTTGGAGTCATATTTTTTCCTTCCCTTACTTCTCAGTATTCTGAGTTGCCAAGTCTTACCTGACCCTTTCTATATTTCTTTCTACTGAACGTCTTGCTTGTAATTCAGGCCTCCTTTACCGGGTATATTAATAATAACGATGACAATAATAATAGCTAGAATTTATATAGAATCTCTTGTGTGTCAGATACTTTGTTAGGAACTTACAAATATTATCTCATTTAATTCTCACTGGGAGACAGGTGCTAATATTATCCTTATTTTATAGTTGAGAAAATGAGGCAACAACCTTATAATTGGTCTACCAGACTTACATATTTCTCCATCTCTAGCATCTTCCTTCGGTTTCTGGGACTAAATACAAAATCTTTAGCCTGCCCCAATCTGGATTCCCTTCACCTTTCCTAGCCTAATACAAAAGATAACCTAATATACTGATACACAATCATCCCAGTCTCCAGCATCCAGGTCTTTGTATAAACTGTTTCCCATGTCTGAAAAGGACTCCTTCATCACCTCTATCTATCATTTAGAATCCCTAATTATGGCAAAACCACAGTTGTGGTGACATGACCTTTTCTAATCCTCCAAATTATTAGAACTTTCTCCCTTTTGGAATGCCTTTGTTTAACTTTGCATTTACTTGTCTGTGTCTGTATAGCATCTTGTTCTTCCCTGCCACCCCCACCCCCAATAGAATATAAGCTTCCCTATCACCAAACCTAGTACTTCATGCACAGATTCATCACTATACATTGAATTGAATTGAACTGAATTAAATAAAAGTTGAATGTTACCCAAAAAATATTTTTCCCCCAACGGAGCCAAGAGTTTCTATTTTCCCATAGCTGACATAAAATGGAGATATGCAGTTAATAATAATAATGAGACTTATTGATTTGGGGATTGTTTTCTGGTTTTACATTTGCAAATATGGAAATAAAATGAGTATTAGAGATGTACAATCATCTATTGTTCATATATTATGAGACTTTGGAATTCTGTTGAGTGCTTAGTACAAGTGTCTAGCACATAGTAGGTATTTAAAAATGTTTATTGATTAACTAACTGCTGGAAGACCATAGAAGAGCTTTATAAAATCAAATGCAAAATGGACATTTTTTTTTCATATTTAAGTAGCAATACTGCGTATCCAATATTCTTTAAATTCCTCAGCTAATGCCCAAAGGGCAATAAAACTGTGCATACTTTAGGATGCAGTAATAACACTATTATGTCTGTATCCCAAAGAGATCATAAAAAATGGAAAGGGACCTACATGTACAAAAATATTTATAGCAAAAAACTGGAAATTGAGGGAATGTCCATCAATTGAAGAATGGCTGAACAAGTTGTAGTATATGAATGTAATGGAATACTGCTGTGCTTTGAGAAGTGATGAGCAGGTGGGTTTCAGAAAAACTTGGAAAGACTTACATGAACTGACATGTAAACTGGACAGAACCCGGAGAATTTGTACATAGTAACAGCAACATTTTGTGATGATCAACTATGACCGACATAGCTTTTCTCAGCCGTACAATCATCCAAAATAATTCCAGAAGACTCAGGATGGAAAATGCTATCTACAACCACAGAAAGATCTATGGAGTCCAAATGAAGACATGAACATATTATTTTTACTTCTTTTGTGTGTGATCTTCCCTCTTTGTCCTGTTTCTTCTTTCACATGATTAAATGTTAAACCAGCTTTACATGATTGCACATGTATAATTTATATTAGATTGCTTGCCATCTTGGGGAGGAAGAAAAGAAGGGATAGGAGAAAAAAATTGAAATGCAAAATCTTATAAAAATTAATGTTGAAAACTATTTTATATGTAACTGGAAAAAATAAAGAACTACTTGCTAAAAATGTGTTCTATTGTATTGAATAACCAAATTAGTTAACAAGCGCTTATTAAGTGCTTTCTGTGTGTCACTTATTATGCCATACACTGGAGATAAAGACAAAAACAATGTAGCCCATGCCCTCATTCTAAAATTAGATAAATTAGTCTACACAAGATAGAAGGCAGATGGAAGGTAACTTTGGGGGATTGGCACAACCTGCTTTGGTGACCAGGAAAGGTTGGCACTTGAGCTGAGTCCTAAAGGGATCCAGAGGTTCTAGGAGATTAGGTTAGGAGGAAGAACGTCATAGGTATGAAGGTCAGCCAGTGGCAAAGGCACAGAGTTGGGAAATGGAAGATCATAGGTGAGGAACAGGAAGTAGGTTAGAACAGCTAAATCAGAGAAAACATGTATAGGGTAAAGTAGACTGTAAGACTGGAAAGGTAGGAAAATGGCAATAATAAAGAACTTTTTATTTGATCCTAGAGGTATTAGGGAACCACTAGAGTTTGCTGGGGATGAAGGGTAGTATGTGTAAAATGGTCAGATTTATACTGTAAGAAAATCATGTTGGCAGCTGAGTGGAGGATGGATTGGAGTTGGGAGAGACTTGAGGTGGAAATTCCAGTTTGAAAACCTTTGTGACAATTTGGGATAGAAGTGATAAGATCCTAAACTAGGCTATTGACTATGTGAGTGAAGAGAACAGGTCATGTGAAAGAGAGCTGTTGTTTAGAAAGAAATTACAAAATTTGACAACCAGTGATATATGTGGGTTAATCAAGAAAGAAGGACTCTAACCAGGTTGTGAACTAACATCTTTGGAAAGTTGATAGTGCCTTCAATAATAAGAAAGAGGCTGAAAGGGGGAAGTTTGGTGGGGAAAGATAATAAAGTCTCATTTGTACACTTTAAGTTTGAGATGCCTATGGGATACCCAATTCAAAATGTCCAGTAGACAGATAGTGATGCAGAAGAGACTAGAGCTAGATTATTAGATCTGGGAATCATTTTTCACATGGATGATAATTGAACCAATAAATGTTGATGAGATCATCAGGTAAGGGAGTAATTGAGAGAAAAGAGAACAGACCTAAGGGTATAATCTTAGGAGACACCACAGTTTGACATAGATGGAGATTTTGCTAAAGAGACTGAGGAGAAACCAGATAGTAAGAAGACCACCAATCAATCGATAAACATTTATTAAGCTATTATGTGCCAGGCACTGTACTAAGCCCTGGGGATACAAAAAGAGATAAAAGACAGTACTTGCCCTCACGAAGCTCCCAATCTAAAGGAGTTTACAATCTAGGGAATTAAGAGAGTAGGAATATGAAAATTCAGAGAGAGAGAGAGACATATTCAGTAGAAGATAGATAGTTGAATATTGCAGTAAGGCCAAGAAGGATGAAGATCAAGAAGAGGTCATTAAGAGATCATTGATAACTTTGAAAGGAGAAATCTCAATTAAACAATGAAATTGGAAGACCAGTTGCTCTGAGTTTTGTGAGAGAAGAGTAAGAGAAGAAGAAATAGTCAACACAAGTAGATGACTTTCTCAAACCGTTTAGCTAAGAGAAAAAGGAAGGATGTGCATGATAAGTGTCAGGTACAGTTAGTGCCAGAGAGGATCTAAGGGCAGATGACTCCTGAAGTGTTTGTATGCAGCAAGGAAGTTATCAGTAGGGAAAAACTGAAGAGTAATGTATAAGGATAGTTATGAGAACTATGAGAAGATGCTAATAAAGATTTCATGAAATGGAGTTGATCTTGGAAAACAGAATAGCTGTTTCATCATCAGAGCAGAGTAAAGGAGAAGCTAGCTCAGGGAGATGTCAGAGGAATGATAAGAGGATGGGGAAACAGCAATTTTTTAATGAAGAAACTCCTCAACAGAGATGGGGAAGGACAAGAGTGTCATAAGAGGCTTGAGGAAGGAGGCTTTGAAACAGCTGTTGAGATGAAAACCACTACTCAAAGTCTTCTAGCTCCTGGATATGTGTTATTAAAATATATGTTATTAA
Organism: Sminthopsis crassicaudata; assembly: GCF_048593235.1. Taxonomy (NCBI): domain Eukaryota; kingdom Metazoa; phylum Chordata; class Mammalia; order Dasyuromorphia; family Dasyuridae; genus Sminthopsis; species Sminthopsis crassicaudata. The sequence continues at coordinate 39,332,254 of NC_133619.1, forward strand.
ACTTTATAAAAAACTCATAAAATTTATTTTAAAAGATATGTTATTTAACTTATTCTAATTAGAACTAACATTATGAGGTAAAAAAATCATTTTTTAATTTGTTCAGTGTCTGCTTTGTGCCAATCTCTGGGCTTGTGCTACACATTGCAGAGTAAAGACAAAAATGATTCAGTGCCTGCCCTCGAACAGCTTACTTCTATTAGGGGGAAAATACAAATACATACAAGTAAACACAAAACTCGATACAAAACCTAAGTAATTTGAAAGAAAGAAGGTTGGGAGAGGCTTCATATTAGAAGTTCTAATTGAACTAAATCTTGAAACAAGCTATGAATTCGATGAGGTGCACATTCCAGGTATGAGAGAAATCCTGTACAAAATTGTGAAGCCATGAATTGAAATGTCACAGATGAGGAACAGTCAAGCAGTCTAGATTGGCTGGAATATAAAAGGGAACCAGATTCAAAAGCCAGGGAAGGAAGAGTGGAAAACAATTGCAAAGAATCTAGATGCCAGAGAATTTGTTTTTGATCTTAGAAACAACAAGGAACTTTTGGAGCTCACTTAGCAGGAAAATGACAAAGTCATTCTTATGCCTCAAAAAATGACTGGCTCTATGTGGATGGTAGATAAGAGTTATAAGAGTCTTGAGGCAGGAAGACCAATAAACAGCAATAATCCAGTAAGGAGGTGATAAGCTTATGGCTTAGGATAGTAACTGAAATTAAAAAATTAAAAAATTGAAAGAGATGAAGAATATTTTTTCTTTTTTTAAAAGATTTTTATTTTCAAAACATATGTATATATAATTTTCAACATTCTCCCTTGCAAAACCTTGTTTTCTAAATTTTTCCTTCTGTTCCCCCCATCTCCTCCCCTAGACAGCAAGTAATACAATATGTGTTAAACCTGTATAATCTTCTATACATATTTCCACAATAATCATGCTGCACAAGAAAAATAAGATCAAAAAGGAAAAAAACGAGAAAGAAAACAAAATGCAAGCAAACAACACAAAAAGAATGAAATTGCTGTGATTCACACTCAGTTTCCACAGTCCTCTCTCTGGGTGCAGATGGCTCTCTGATGAAGAATATTTTTGGGAATAAATAAGACAAATATGGATGAGATATTGGCATCAGGATTATAGAAGGGATGAGGAAGAATGGAGAGGCAGATGACTGAGATTGTAAACTTAGGTGATTGAAGAATCCCCTCAACAGAAACAGCAAAGTTCAGAAGAGGGGAGGATGTGAGGAAAGACTGGTTTGGGACATGCTGGGTTCAAAAGATCTATAAGATGCCTATAGTTGCAGGTATCCAATAGACACTTGGTGATGTAGGACAGGATTCAGGAGAGAGACTGAGATTGGATATATAAACCTGGGAGCCAGCTACATAAGAACTGATTGAATTTATAAGAGGGAATTACGCAGAATATTTAGTCACAATTTTCCTCTTTTCTACTCTATTCTACAGTACTCATAACCTGGTTCATTCTAAGTCAAGAGCCAATCTCTGCCACCAGATGGCTATGTCTAATGTCAATTGCCATTTCACCAGAGAATCAGCATTATCAAAGGTTTTTGCTAACCCAAGTTCAATCATGAATAATAGTGTTCATAGACACATATATGTATCCCCACACATATAGTGTATGCACATATATTTTATATGTATATATATATATATTTCTATTTATCTCTCTTTATCTGCACAAGGAGATGCTTGTGAAAGACAGAGAATGAGGAGATGGTGGCAACAGATGATCATGAGGGACTTGTTATGATATTGTCAAATTAACTTCGCACACGATATGCCCATTCAGGATTGTGGCAAAACACAAAAACTCGCTCTCCTTCACTTTTTCTTTGTTTTAACAAGACACTTCGCTGTCACTGCCGTGTGTAAATGAATAATGAAATTGATGCCTTTGGGGGAAAAAGAGAGGAAAATACTTCTTTACTTTGAATTAAGAATACGTGACATCTTTGCTGTCAGTGGTAGTGAAGTGAAATACATCCCAAATATGTCTTGACATAAGTTGACAGGAACGTATGTCTTCTTTTCTCTCATTTATTTATTTTTTGTGATAAGAATATGTGATTTGGCTGCCAAGGAGGCTTGCAATGTTGTAGGGAGATGGCAGTGAAATTGTGTTGGGGACGTCCAATTTCCTCTGACAGAAGTGGCATTAGCTAAAGTATGCAAGCAGTCGGAGGCAGGGAACAACAGGCCTGAGCCAGCCAGGGCTGTGTATCGACATTTGTCAAAACAACTCCTCTCGAGGCATCCAAATGGGCCTTTCTTCTTTGTCTTATTCAGATGGGCGCCAGTTTCTGTACTTTTGCATGTGATGACTGCCAAAGAGCCAACCCCACTCATATGGAGATGGTGTTACCAGAATGGAAATCACACTCTCCCTTTCCTTACCATTAAGAGGATGCATGCATCTCAATCTGGAGCTTCCTCCTGAGCTTCCTCAGATGTCACCTCCCAAAGGAAGCCTTTCCTGATTCCCAGGTCATAATTGTGTTCTCCCTCCCTCCCTTTCCCTCCCTCCGTCCCTTTCCTCCCTCCGTCCCTCCCTCCCTTCCTTCCTTCCTTACTCCCTTCCTTCCTTCCTTACTCCCTTCCTTCCTTCCTTCCTTCCTTCCTTCCTTCCTTCCTTCCTTCCTTCCTTCCTTCCTTCCTTCCTTCCTTCCTTCCTTCGTTCCTTCCCTCCTCCCTTCCTTCCTTCCCTCCTCCCTCCTTCCTCCTTCCCTCTCTCCCTCCTCCCTCCCTCCTCCCTCCCTCCCTCCCTTCCTCCTTCCTTCCTTCCTTCCTTCCTTCCTTCCTTCCTTCCTTCCTTCCTTCCTTCCTTCCTTCCTTCCTTCCTTCCTTCCTTCCTTCCTTCCTTCCTTCCTTCCTTCCTTCCTTCCTTCCTTCCTTCCTTCCTTCCTTCTTTCCTTCCTTCCTTCTTTCCTTCCTTCTTTCCCTTCCCTTCCCTTCCTTCCCTCCCTTCTTCTCTCCCTTCCTCCCTCTCTCTTTACCTTCCCCCTCCCCCCCCCCCCTCTCTCTCTCTCTCTCTCTCTCTCTCTCTCTCTTTTCTCTCTCTCTCTCTCTCTCTCTCTCTCTCTCTCTCACTGTGTCCATGTGCTACCCCAGTAGAATTCAATTTAGCAATCATTTATTAGGTTCCAGCAAGGTTCCAGGCACTGAGAATAAAGAGACAAAACTAAAACATCCCATCCCCTCAAGGAGTTTGACTTCTACATTTGGCAAACAGCATAGAGATCAGCCTGTACAAAGTGATGAAGCATAATTAAGAGTTAGAAAGGGTGATCAGAACATATCCCAGGAATAGAGGCACTCAGGCTGGGCATTCAAGGGAATTAGGGACCTGAAGAGGCAGGCTAAGGATGGAGCACATTTTAGAGGTAGGGGACAATATCTCACTTCTGCTTCTAGACTTTTCTGCCTTCCTTCAGGGTTTAGTTAAAGTATCACCTCCTTAAGAAGTTTCTGCTGATGCTCCTAGTCACCTTTGATCCATACTTCTATTTTTGACCTCAAGCAGGTCATTTTATGCTCTCTTTCTTCTCTTTAAAAGGAGGAGTTGAATATATGGCTCAGCTCTGAAGAACCTCTTACTCTTCCATCATTATCACATGTGAGTCTTTACAGGCTTTAACTCCTGCCGCCCTGGCAGAATACAAACTCCATGAGAGCTAAGGCTGTTCCAGTTTTGTCTCCACATTTCCAAAAGCAAGGCATTTTTTAAAAAGCAGGTGCCTACAAAATACTAGTAGGATTGCATTGAATTAGGCTGAATGGTGCTGACTATTAGAATCATAAATCTCATATGGCTAAAGGAGCCTTTGCATCCAGCAAAAAGAAAGGATACTCATATTCCTAGCTTTGCATAAAGAAATGGATGGCTAATTCCATCAAATTGTATTGAGTTAACATGTATTGAGAGCCTACTATGTGTCAGGCACTGTGCTGAAAATTTCATGTGGTTAAAGAAGCCTTTGCATCCAGCAAAAACAAAGAATGCTCATATTCCTAGCTTTGCATAAAGAAATGTATGGCTAATTCCATCGAATTCTGTTGAGTTAACATATATTGAAAGCCTACTATGTGCCAGGCACTGTGCTGTAAATTTCTTGTGCTTAAAGAAGCCTTTGCATCCAGCAAAAACAAAGAATGCTCATATTCCTAGCTTTGCATAAAGAAATGGATGGCTAATTCCATTGAATTCTGTTGAGTACATGTTAATGTATTGAATACATTAATAATACATGTTAATGTATTGAAAGCCTACTATGTGCCAGGCACTGTGCTGTAAATCTCATGTGCGTAAAGAAGCCTTTGCATCCAGCAAAAACAAAGGATGCTCATATTTCTAGCTTTGCATAAAGAAATGGATGGCTAATTCCATCGAATTCTGTTGAGTTAAAATGTATTGAGAGCCTACTATGTGCCAAGCACTGTGCTAGGTGATGGAGACACAAAATGAAAAAATGAAAGCATCCTCTGCCTTCAAGGAGCTTACTATTGCCATGATAAATGACATGGCTTTCATTGGGATTTTATTGATGGGAATAAATCAAGATGTGACATGTGAGAACTTGGCCACACTGGCTCCCGGCTTCAATACTACTGTTTCTAATTCTTTTGTGGCATATTGAAATGCCACTGTTCCTTGTTTGGCTGGGCCTGCAGTATTGTTTCTTTTGGTGAGTGGTCAGTGTCCCGATGATTATTGCATTTTAAAAACACTTGAAGATACTGGGGCATCGAGGGCCCCTCGGAAATTAGATGGGGGAGCAATTATTTAATTATCAGCGGCTATTAGAGCAATGGAGGCACAGAAAGGGGAAGATTAATCTGGGCCAAAGACTTGATGTGTCCTTGAATTTCTTTTTCTTTCCTTTTCTTTTGGGCCCTTTTAAGGATCTACACACACACATACACATACACACACACAGTTTTTCTAGAAGCCTGGCAACAATTTCTACAATAAATGGTGTTTGAAGCAAGAAGCCCTTCCCTAGCACAGGCAGAAAGGGAATCAGCCCAGCAGTGTAATCATTGCTCGGCTGTTTGAAGGAATACAGAGCTCAGATGCCTCCGGATAGCCCACCAGGCCCAGAGGCACTGGACAATGAAAGGGGGAAAAATAATAGAAGCGGATGCTTTATTAAGTATATTTTTTCTCACTTAGGTGCCCATCCCCTGGCCAGACAATTAGTTGAAGTTCTTTCCAGAGAAAGTGCTTACCCACCAAGAAAAACTCTTTTAACCTTTCAAAAATAACAAATATCTCTAATGACTTTCATCCCCCTTTCCATTGACATCACAGATACAATGTGGCCTGTCTTGAAGTCAGGCCCAAATTGAAATAACGGCTGATGGGGCGAGGAAAAATAGAGCCCTCAACAATGAGAGTGACAGATGAAGCCTGGGTAGCCTTGAAAGAGAGAATAACCCAAACTATGACCTGGTGCAGAGAGACCGTAGCTTAGTAAGATACCTGCCCAGGCTGTAAGCTAATAAGCAGGGGCATTTGTGCAGGATGAGTAGCTGAGCCAGGACTTCATGCACGTAACCGTTTTTTCGTTTTTGTGGCTAAAAGGAACCCACAAAATGCTTTCAAAATAAGAATCTTTTTTATTATGTTACAAGAATTCAACCTTTACCTTCATCTCCAAATACATTTTTTTTTAAATTTTATTTTGTGTTGCAAACTGATAACAGTCTCTTGGAATAGTTCAGAAGATTGCATTCCCTAAATCCAGCAAATTCTTACCACCCGAAAGGGAACAAATGACAACACAAATAAGCATTTATTAAGTACTGATTCTGTATGAGTAATTTTCTAGGCACTTGAGGCATAAACATAAAACAGCAACAGTCTCCTGCCCTCAAGGAGGTTACATTCTCTTGGGACTTATAGCATTTGAGATATATACAGCCTTTTAAATAATTTCCCCTAAGGCTTCTGACTCTTACTGTCCAACCCCTTCTAGTACATGATCATCCATGGCTCATTTCCACATTTCATGCAGATAATATATTCCCCATCTTCCTCTCCTAGTATCCCAAGATTCTTCCAAAGCTGAGCTCAACTGTTACCTTATAAATAAGGCATTTCTTGATTTTCCTCAGATATTATTGCATACCACCTGTGCACTACTTTGTATTTGCTTTGGGTGTTTTTGTACTTATTTGTAGGGCAGGCTTTGGGAGATTTTCCTCTATTCTACCTGCAGATACCTTTCTCCAAGGACAGTTATATTTGAAAATATAGTTTCTTCCAACAGAATGTAAGCTTCTCGAGGGCTGGAATTATTTTTTTTACTATCTTTGTCTTTCTAGCACAGTGTCTCATTCATAGTAGATACTTAAGAAAGGCTTGGTTGGTTGGCTCAGGACAGTACAATAAATATTTGGTTGGTGGGTGCAGGGAAAAAGATAAACTCAATTAGATATTTCAGCAATTGGTGGAACCTCGGCTTATTCCAATGTTTACTTCGAGTTTTGTCTCAGGAGAAGTGCATGACTAAGTGAACCCAGACTGGTTTTAGCAAATGTGATGATTTCTGTATTCATTCAGTTATCCAACTGCAGTTTGTCACTCAACCTAGATTCTGTGCCTCCCACCCACCCACCCACACTCCGGTAACAAGGTGGCTTGGGAAGGGGAGGTCTCTTTCACCAAAACCTATTTCGGGGTTCGTCTGAGTGTAAGTTCCCACGTTTCCCATTGTTTTGAGAATTTTTTCTACATGATGGCTATTATGGATTTGGCATCTGTATATTTCCCTGATTCTGGTAGAAGAGAATTGAACTCAGGTTTAAAATATAAGATAATCAATGAAAGGATAAGCTTTCAAATGACTTAAACTTGGTTGAGAATATAAAGTCTATTTTTATCATGTATGTGTTTTATATGTATATCCAGAAATTCACACAGCATGAAATATTTTGCCCAACCAAATAAACATTTTATGTCATTGTAGAGTAAATCCAGTAGTACTTAATGCTATTCACATTTTCAAGTAGCTGGTGGAAGCATTTTTTCTCTTTCATACAGAACAGTGGAAGGAAGTATATTTCTCCCCTGATAGCAAATGAAATGGCAAGGAAAGTTTCCTGGGTTCTCAGTGGTCTCTCTATGCTTTTTTTTGGTGACATTTGGGATCTTCTGTCAAACATTTATTTTGCTGGACACAATTTCACTCCATTTCTAAACCAATGCGAATTTTAAAAGAGAATTTAATCCATATGTTTCCATTTAATTTTCACTAAACTCATCAACATGGTCTTATGTAAGAACAATCTGGAATCCAAGAGGTCTTCTGAGTCTTTCTGTAACAAGCCTTCTTAAAGCTATTTTTCTTTGAAACAGGAAGTTGTGTTTTGCCAACAATAAAGAAACTCAAACCCCCAGAAGGGTTGAGACCAGTTTGAAACATGGAGCCTCAGGCTCTGGCAGTTCTACATTTGGCAAAACTGAGCCGACTCCCCCCCCAAGCTTTGAAGTACCTTATTGTTTCCCCCTAAGAAATGATTCATTTTGCTCTTCATTAAAATTGAAGTACTTAAAATTATCTTCTAATTTTTTTTTTCCTATTTCATTCCAAAATATATGCCATCAAACCCAAGGTCTAATGCTTTTACTTCAAGGCAAATCAGCTTAATTGGATCTTTTGTTTGTATTCTTCTCCTAATTTCACCAGCCTCAATTTCTGTTCCCTGTGACTCACCAGAAAGGTGATTAAGAGGTAGCATATGTTAGGGAAGAAGTGGGATCCCACCACCATTATCCTTTAGTTCATTGCCTAATGAAAGACATTAATTTCTGGGCATATGAACCAAGTACTGAATCCCACAATTTCAGAATATTCTCTTTTCACACTAGGAAAGAGTCTGAGAAAGTATGGTCTTGAACTGAAAACTTAACCCAGGAAATTGTTGAACCCCCTTGATTTGGGATCCCAGCATCTTTTTCTAGCTCTTGAGGGGTATGATCTGTCATTCAAGGTCTTCATTTCTGTCCTTCCTTCAATACTCATATTATGGAGGTTTGCTTCTAAGGCTGTAAAATAGGTTGCAGAGGGAGACCCTGAAGAATACATACAGTCAATGAAACACCCGGGTCACTCTGGGCCTTTGTCCTTGCTCCCTTTTGGTGATGAAGTGGCAGTGCCCTCTAGTGAACATTCACCACAATTAGACTGCTGTTGGAACTTAGTTCAGAGTCCCTTTCAAATGCCTCTTTCTGAAGTCTCTGGGGACTAAAATCTGCTACACTTGAATCATTTTTTAAAGGAATAAATTAGAGGCAAACAGTAGATTTCTTCAAGCAAAAACAGATCTTTGGATCTCGGAGCTAAATAGGGTTCCTGGCAGCTCACAAGTAAATATGTTGCCAAGAATTAAATATACATGTGTATAATATAACACATCCGCGTACACCATCCGTCGGCTTAGAGAAGTAATATAGTCTGAGCTTGGAATTATAAAGACCTGTGCTCAATCCCTGCTTCCAATACATACTGTCTGTGAGATCCTGGGCCAGTCATAGCTTCTCAGAGCCACCCACCTCACCCCAACCTAGACAATTCTCTGAGACTAGAAGTAACAGAACTAAAGATCCATAGAACCAGGTCTAATCCATACACACCCATGAAATCATAGACCTAGACAAAACAAAACTCAGAACAATAAACCTTCTTAAAGTTACAATTATCTGAAGGGAAAATTCAAAAACATAATAAAACAATTCTCTTCCTAAATGAAATCAAGGAACTTCCTGGGACAAAAATTATTGTGAAATAATTTGGAGAGTAGAGAAAGTTTGGTGGAGTAGATTTAGTAGAATGGAGCCAATCTGAATGTCCAAGAAAAAAATATATATAACATAGAAATTGAAAAGGCTTCTATTTGGCTTTCTTATCTGAAAGCAAAAGTGTCCATAGATTACACTAGTTGTGAAATTCAAGTTGTGATATATCGCATTTTAAGAGCAGTGATCTCTAAATCAGCAATTCATGCTACCTTTTTGGAGTCTCATGGGACTTTAAAACCTTGGCCACTCTAGCATTTGCTATAAGGGGAAAATGAAACAAATGTGTGTGAGAGTATTCTAAAATGCAATGTACCAAAAATTCAAATCCATATGGTAATATTTCTGGTATGATCTGGGGCAAATGTCTTCCTTTCTTATCTGGACCTCAGTTTCCTTATCTGTAAACTTAAAGAATTGAATGTATACCCTGAGGATAGAACTATAAAGTAGTCCAACTGTTTTGTATAGTAATATGGAATTTGTTAACAAAGTGATCAAAATGTCCAAACCTGGGACCCAGAGATTCCTCTACTGGGCACATACCTGGAGGGAGTAAAAGACATAAAGAAGAATTGTGTGTCTTAGCAACTTGTTCAAGCAACACTTTCTTTGGTAGCAAGAACTGTATATGCAGTGGATACTCATTAACTGAGGAACAATTTAGCAGATTTTAGAACAAATGTAGCAGGATGTTATTAAGCTATAAGAAATAGAGAATAAAGAGAAGCATGAAAAGACATATGAACTGATGCAAAAAGAAGCATGCAGAAGCAAAAAACCAAAATTCATAGTGACTGCAATAATGAAACTAGAAAAAACAACAACAAAAAAACATTAAAACAAAATACTGCATGATTCTAATAGAAAAGGATGGTCCTGAGGAAAAGGAGAAAATGCACCTGCCTTGATTTTTTTTTGCAAAGCTAGGGGAGAATGGGAATGGAATAGTGAAGACTCAATTGATATGTTGATTAATTTTATTAAACTGATTTTTCCCTCCCTCCCTTCTTTCTTTCATTTTTTCTCTTTTTCTCTCTTTCCTTTTTCCCTCCTTCCTTCCTTCCTTCCTTCCTTTCTTCCTTCCTTCCCTCCCTCCCACTTTTCTTTCTTTCTTTCTTTCTTTCTTTCTTTCTTTCTTTCTTTCTTTCTTTCTTTCTTTCTTTCTTTCTTTCTTTCTTTCTTTCTTTCTTTCTTTCTTTCTTTTCTTTTTTCCTTCTCTCTCTCTTTCTTTCTTTCTTTTTTCCTTCTCTCTCTCTTTCTTTCTTTCTTTTTTCCTTCTCTCTCTCTTTCTTTCTTTCTTTTTTCCTTCTCTCTCTCTTTCTTTCTTCCTTCCTCCTTCCTCTTTCTTTCTTCCTTCCTTTCTTTCTTCCTTCCTCCCTCCCTCCCTCCCTCCCTTCCTTCCTTCCTTCCTCCCTTCCTTTCTTCCTCCCTTCCTTCCTTCCTTTCTTCCTCCCTCCCTCCCTCCCTCCCTTCTTCCTTCCTTCCTTCCTTCCTTCCTTCCTTCCTTTCTTCCTTCCTTCCTTCCTTCCTTCCTTCCTTCCTTCCTTCCTCTCTTTCTCTCTCTTTCTTTCTTTCTCTCTTTCTCTCTCTTTCTTTCTTTCTCTCTTTCTTTCTCTTTCTCTCCCTTTCTCTCTCTTTCTCTTTCTTTTTTTTTCTTTCTCTTTCCTTTTCTCTTTCCTCCCTTCCTCCCTCCCTCCCTTCCTTCCTTCCTTCCTTCCTTCCTTCCTTCCTTCCTTCCTTCCTTCCTTCCTTCCTTCCTTCCTTCCTTCCTTCCTTCCTTTCTTCCTTCCTTCCTTCCTTCCTTCCTTCCTCTCTTTCTCTCTCTTTCTTTCTTTCTCTCTTTCTCTCTCTTTCTTTCTTTCTCTCTTTCTTTCTCTTTCTCTCCCTTTCTCTCTCTTTCTCTTTCTTTTTTTTCTTTCTCTTTCCTTTTCTCTTTCCTCCCTCCCTCCCTCCCTCCCTTCCTCCCTTCCTTCCTTCCTTCCTTCCTTCCTTCCTTCTTTCCTTCCTTCCTTCCTTCCTTCCTTCCTCCCTCCCTCCCTTCCTTCCTTCCTTCCTTCCTTCCTTCCTTCCTTCCTTCCTTCCTTCCTTCCTTCCTTCCTTCCTTCCTTCCTTCTTCTTCCTTTCTTCCTTCCTTCCTTCCTTTCTTCCTTCCTTCCTCTCTTTCTCTCTCTTTCTTTCTTTCTCTCTTTCTTTCTCTTTCTCTCCCTTTCTCTCTCTCTCTTTCTTTTTTTCTCTTTCTCTTTCCTTTTCTCTTTCCTCCCTCCCTCCCTCCGTTCCTTCCTTCCTTCCTTCCTTCCTTCCTTCCTTCCTTCCTTCCTTCCTTCCTTCCTTCCTTCCTTCCTTCCTTCTCACCTTCATTCCTTACTCCCTTCTTGCTTTCCTCTCTTTCTTCATCTCTTCCTTCCTTTCTTCAAAGCTTCAGATATGAGATTTTAAAAGTCACATCCCAGGAACATAGATCCATAGACCTAAAGATGGCAAGGACCTTAGGAGCCAACCAATCCAACACTTACAGATGAAAGCTCAGAAAGAATAAATAATTTGTTAAAGATCTCTCAGCCAGTAAGGAGCAGAGCTGGGATGACAAACCAGAACCTCCGACTCCAACCTAGGTGCTGTTCCCATTGCACTACACTGCCTTCTATGCTATATTGGCCAGGCAAAAGGAGTCCCCATCTGGCATCATCTGACCCCCTCCCCCCCTGAGCTCCATGCTGAGATAATAGCCAAGCAGAAGGGACATGGCCATTGACTCTGCCTTCCAAAGCCCTCCTTGGGCAGGCAATCTGGTGTGTACTAGGTGGCCAGTGAGGGAAGGTAGCAATTTTCCTTGCTGGATTTATACCCACTCTCCACCCTGAACAGAGGGACGAATAGTTTGAAAGCAATGAAGCTGTTATTTGGCCTTACCTGTAATCACAATCAACATCAAACATATTTACCATTTTAAATAAAAAAAATTCCTGCCTGGATGTAACTTTAAGGGAATGAAGAATTCCACATCAGGCAACAACACAGTATAACAGGAAGAGCATTTACTAGAGTGTCAGAAGGTTTAAATTCAGATTCTACTCTGGTTCATACTCTTCCTATGATGTGGGACAAGACCCCTCACTTTCCTTATCTGCAAATAGCCTCTGAGATTCCTCTTTGATATAAATCTATGATTGGCAGGGAAAGACTTATTGCAGATTAGGAAATTCATCCAAAGGTTATAGTCTAAGCCAACTGCTTGGGATCCTGGGAAGCTAAGTGAATTGCTTAATAAATATCAGGCTGTCCCTACTTCCTAGGTCCTCTGCTTTGCTACCCCATAACACTATTTCTTTTTAAAAATATCTATTTTTAAAATTCAGTTTCCTCACCTATAAAACAAAGAGTTCCCAAAATTCCTTCTAGCTCAAATCCATGATTCTAAAATGATTCTAGAGCTGTGGAATAAATTCTCTCTATAGAGTTTATTTTTAAGGCTTAGAAAAGTGTTATTGTTAGTCAAAATGATTCTGAGGTTCTCTGTTGAACCTCTTCCTTTTAACCTCCACAGGTTCTTCTAATCCATTCCATATACCTCACATTTCCTAATGTGGATCTAATGATTCTTTTTTTAATCCCCATGGGAGTTTTCTCTTGAGTTTCAGACCAGAAGACACATTAATTCTCTGCTAGAACTAAGCTGTGTTTCGTTTCCCCTCTCACCCCCATACATAGGGAGACACGGATTTTTCTCTACCTCAAGCTCTAAGCCCACAGGAGCTCCACATTGCCATAAATTCCTAATCAACAGGGGTACTTACAGGTTCATAGAGAAAAACACAAATCAGTTAATGTCATGAAAGTGTTCTTCTCTCTATGCTTCGGTTTATTGGTTGCAACCAGAAGAGAGTGGTCTTCAGAAGGCCTATAAGGATGAAAGCATATGGTTTTCTCACTGCTTCTATGCTTGGCATTTAGAGAATAACAGAGCTCGAAGGGACGTCACAAGCCGTCCACTTGTTACAGGAAAGGAAGGCCCATAGAACTGATTGCCCAGGTCAGCTAGGGGGAAGTGACAGAGACAGAAAAGTGCATTCTTTCCACTGTACTAAAGTGCCTCAGAATAGGAAGGGATCTAAATTTTTCTTTGGTTTTTTCTTTTTTTTTTTTTTCTTAGAGCAAAATTAAACAGGGAAAATGCTTTCTTCATCTTCACCGTCCAGGGTTATGGCCACAGTGATCCACCTGTTTGGCTGGGAAACCGGGCCTTCCAGAGCATCCATCTTCTCTTGGCTCAGTCCAAGATCCCCCTTGGCTAAGCAAGATGCCCACCTCACAGTGGCACGTCACAGATGCCCACAGAGACGTCGGGCTCCATCTGTATCAGAACCTTCCCTGACCTTTGCAGAACAACACAAAGCTACAAATACGAAGGTCTGTTTGTGTCCGATTTTCCCTTATTAATGCTTAGTCCCAGTCTACGTTTCCAGCCAGTCTTTCATTTAAAAACACAATCTCATTCAAAACCTGTCTGGTAAGTTGATCCCTGGGGTAACTGTTACCTGCGATGGGGGCCGACCTGGGGCCTTGTAGCACTTGACATCATCATTTGGACGGGTTACAGAAGCTTTTGAGGGACTTGTTAGAAGCAGGCTCACCCTGCAGCCCAGAGCCAAGCACAGAAGAAAATTAGTGCATTTATCTGTCAGCATTAGACTAGATTTTCAATCCAGTTCACTAGTCACAGGGTCTGGTTTTCTCTTTCTCTGGGGAGATGAAACTGATACACTCGGAGGTAGTAAAGGTGTCAGTTATAAATTAAACCATTGGTACACACACACACACACACACACACACACACAGCGATGGGTAGGTTTTAGGCAATACTCTTCTCAAAACAGTCTGACTTATTAAAATCCTGAGAATCTGTCAAGCTCAATCACCACCTGCCTTATTTAAACCTGTTTGTGTGTTCAATTTTCAGAGTGAACTAGGGTTTCAAACTGCACAGGGTTGCAGCATTCCACCAAGAAAGGGTTAATGAGGCAGCAGCCATACCATTATCCTTACCCCCTGGGTACCAGAGACCTCTCTTCATTGGCCACCTGCTTCTTACCTCCTCTTTAAATGAATAGGAATCCTCTCTGGAATGACCTCTGAGATAGTTGAAAGACAGCTTGCAGGCTTCTGGAGATATGTCAAAAGTCCTTCTTGGGAGTGGCCCTGTATTCAAACTTAGTTCCTCTTCAGTTATCCAGCCAGAAAGTCTAGGGATCAGAATAGCCATTCTGTTGAGCTATGAGAAAATTCAACGGGAAAACTATCCCCACGATCCAGAGAACCCCGTCTCTTCTGCTAGAATGTAGAAATGGTTCTATGCTGAGAAGCAGTTAGGAAGCCTCTTCCATGGGCTAAGTGATTCATTAAACAATGACAACAGTACTTGGAGACCATCTGGACCCATCTCTATTTTAAAGAAAAAGCTTAGGGAGGAACTGTCTCACTAAGGATCATCCATGTAGAAATGAGCCAAGGTTATTTGCTTTTAAATTTATTACTCTTTCCACAGGATCTTCTCAGACACCTCAAAGCCACAGAAAATGGGAAATCAGGTGGATTTGATGCATCTAGTCTCATTGCTTCATGCTCCCTGCACTTATTGGTGATATGATCACCGGCAAAGAACATTCGTTTTCAGAGTCTCAACTTGTTTGCATATAAAATACAGATAACAACTAACCTAATAGATACATGTAGGGGAAATTCTTACAAAACTTTAAAACCACATCAATATAAATTACTCTTATTTATGACTACGGGTCAAGTTGACAAACAGTTGTTAAGTGCTTGTTATATGCCAGATATGACGCCAAGTTCTAGAAATACAAAAATGTCAAATTAATAAACAATTATTAAGTGCCTATTATATGCTCATTATAAGCAACTAATATATGTTATGTATGATGCTAAATTCTGGGAATAAAAAGAAGTCAAGGTAATAAGCAATTATTGAGTGCCTATTATAAACAATTACTGTATGTTACAAATAATCCTAAATTTTAGGAATACAAAGAAGTCAAGTTAATAAACAATTATTGAGTGCCTGTTATAAGCAACTGCTATATGTTACATATGATACCAAATTCAGGAAATATAAAGAAGTCAGATCAATAAAAAATCATTAAGTGCCTACTATATGGCAGATATGATGCTAAATTCTGGGAATACAAAGAAGTCAAGTTAATAAGCAATTATTAAGTGCCTATTATAAGCAACTACTGTATGTTACATATAATCCTGAGTTTCCGGAATATAAATAAATCAAGTTAATAAGAAATCATTAGGTGCCTATTATAAGCAACTACCATATGTTACATGTTTCATAAAACCATGTCACATACCTATTATAAGCAACTACTGTATACATAGGATGCTAAGTTCTGTGAATATAAAGAAAGGAAAACACACACATATACACCCACAAACAGAGAAACAAAGTCTTTTCTCTTAAAGTGCTCACAGTATAACCGGGGAACTGAGGATAAATTAGAGATAATCTTAGAGAGAAGGCAATAGCATTAAGAGGGAACAGGAAAGGATTATTGCAGAAGATGAGACTTTAAAAGTTGAGAATTGAAGAAAGTCAGAGGAAGCCACAAGAAGGAGGAGGAAGAACATTTCAGGTTCTCTCTCCAGTACTTTGACAAGTAAATATGGATGCTAATTAAAATACTGCATAAATAAGTGTCAGCTATTGATGAATTTCAGAGACTTTCTATAAAAATATTACCAACTATTTAGATAACAGAGGCAAACCAAAGGTTATACCAGTAAGTCTATTATAAATTCAATTTGATTCAATTAAAAGAGCATTTATTAAATGCCTGCTACATACCAGACACTGTGCTCAGGGCTAAGATACAATGACAAAAATACCCACCCTCAATCTCAAGGGGTTTATATTATAATCATCTATTATAAGCCCTACTTAAACCATCAACAAAAAACAGCCCTCGGAATACCAAAAAATAGTTAAGCTTTTATTACAGGGCATTATTAATGCACAATAACGGTGTATATTTTTGAAACATGCAAAGGTTCACAGAGCATTTCCCCCCCTCCCTTCCCCCTCCCTAGCTTTATAAGAGTGATAGTATAACTATCATTATCCCCTTACTTCCCTGGTACCCACATAATGGCAGGAGAACTAGCTGGAAGGACCCCCGTGGAGGGCTCAGATAAGGGCTGCAAAGATGAGAAGGTAGAGAATGCTCGATGTCTGTGTAATTGGAAGAAGTGTGTCCATTGATGAGAGCACAGATCTCATCATTTAGAAGTTCACAGATGAGGAAGTCAAAACTACGAGCAGTGAGGTGGCTAGCCCATGGCCACAGAACCAGTAGGGTTGGAAGTCTGGATCAGAACGGAGATGTTCAAGCTCGGAGGGGAAGGGGCTTTCCCCACAGTGCCGTCAAGATGGGATCCAGCTCATCCCAAGCTGTGCAAACCAAAGAAAACAGGAGCCATAAACTGACTGCTTCATGTGTGTGCACCTATGCGTGTGCACATGGAATCAGGCAGTCAATTAGTATTTATTAAGCTTATAGAGTATTTGAATTCTGGGAATTCCGAGAGAGAGGGAAAAAAAAGTCCCCACTCTCAGAAGTTGTTATCAGATGAAGTGGCATGTGCACATAAAGTAAAATTTTAAAATATAAAGTAAATACAAATTAATTTGGGGGAGCACCCGGAAGATGATGGGCTCAAGAAAGGTCACATGTAAATGAGCTGAATTTTGGAGGCAGTTAGGAATTTGCAGTGGCAGAGGTGAGGAGGGAGGGTGTTTCAAGTATCAGAAACGGCCTTTGCAAAGGCATGGAAGAGGGGAATGGAAGGGAGAGAGAGGGAGAGGAAAAGGAAGGGACAGAAAGAGGGGGAAAGAAAGAGAGAGAATGGGAGGGGGAGAGATACAGAGAGAGAAAAAGAAAAGAGTGAAAAGAGGTGAAAAAAAGAGGAAAAAGATAGGAGAGGAGAAAAGAGAAAAGAAGGGAGAAGGGGAGGGGAAGAGGAGAGGGAGAAGAAGAGAAGGGTGAGAAAAAGAAAAAAAAGAGGAGGGAAAAGAGAAAAAGAAGTAGAGAGGAGGGAGAGAGTGAGGAGGAGAATGGAAGAAAGAAGAAAAAAAGACATGAGAAAAAGAAGAAAAGAGAAGGAAGAAGTGGAAAGATGGGGGAGACAGAAAGAAAGAGAAAAAGAAGAGGAAGAAGGGAGAAAAACAAGAAGAACATAGAGAAGTAATAGAGAGAGAATATCTAAGTATTGACTGTGTTTTAGGCACAGTGCTACACACTGGGAATATTGAGCATGGAAGTCCCTGCCCTCTGGAGCATATATTCTAACATGGAAAATAGCACATAATGGGGTTCTGGAAAGTGGGGAGAGGTAGTATGGACATGGCCTGGGAGGGGTGAGTGGGCCCAATTGAGGGCAGTATAAGGTGAAAATTAACCTTTGAGAACTCAGGAACCCAAGGTCAGAATCCAAAGTTGCAATGTGGGAAAGCAAGGATGACAACCAGGTACAGATAATATAATGAGATCTTGGAGAATGAAGAATGGGGTGTAAGGAGCCCACGGCCATTCTGCTCAGAAATGAGTATATGAAGGAGAATAACATGCAATAAGTCTGAAAAGATGGGCTAAAGGCACTCTGGGGAGGGCCTTAATTTCCAAACAGAGGCATCTGTCATATATTCTAGGCCAGCATTCATACCCTAACTTTTGTTGTGGATCCCTTTAGCAGGCCATGGTCCTTTTTCAAAAGAATGCTTAGAAATGAATATAATAAAAATGTAGTAAGACAAAGGAAATAAATTATATTAAAAATGCAATTACCAAAATATTTTTAAAAACAAGATCATAACTCCCGAATTTAAGAAATTCTTAGAGGAAATAAGATACCAAAGTTTTTGGGCCAGAATATGAACTTGACCAAATAAATCTGTGTCACCTGTGATACACACACATTATGTATTTGCATGTGTCTATATACATAGACACATATATGTGTACATATATATGTGTGTATATTCATATATAAGCTTTAGAAAGATTTCTAGAAAAAACAATAAGAATAATAACATTTACACAGTGCTTACTATGTATCAGACATACAATTATTCTTTTTGTATTTATTTAAAATTTAAATACAAAACAGAAAAGGGAAAAAAAACATTGTCATGTGCACAGCAGAACATGAGAGGATTGAAAATATGTAACAATAAATTTCCATTTCAAGAAAGCTTATATAATAATAGAACACATTGTATTAAGAACTGTCCATCTTTGCTTTCTTGTAGGTTTTCATTCACTCAATTACTCTCATTTGATCTTCATAAAAACCTTGGGAGTAGATGTTATTATGTACATTTTACAGATGAGGAAAGTGAGGCAAACAGAGGCTTGCCCAGATTATACCACCAGTAAGCATCTGAGTCTGGATTTGAACTGGAGACTTCATGACTGCAAGCCTGGTGCTCTATTCACTGGCCACCTAGATGCCAAAAACCAGGTCAATGTATGCAGTTCTCCTCATATAGCTCCATTTACTCATTCATTCACTCAGCATTCACTAAGCACTCAAGCAGATATACCTATGGGAGTATATATACAAGTAAATATTACAAATACTTATCTGGGTTCTTATAGTGCTCATGCTCCACCAAAGAGTATAAAAACTCCTAGGAGGTAAAAAAAAAAAAATGTGATTTTACCTTTGTTTCCCCCTAGTGCCCAGTGTAATAGCAGCAAATAGTAACTGCTTAGTGAATGTTCAGGGCTCTTGGTGAAGCTGCATTCTCTTATATCTAGCTGCTCTGCTCTGATAGGTAGGTGAAGGATCCTTCCCTCCATCCATGGAGTCAAATGGAAAGGTATGAGATACACCGTAGTCAGAAGACCTGGATTTGAATCCTGGCATTCCCTGCCACTTGATTCCATGGAGCGACTTTTCCTCATTTGTGAAAAGGAAAAGATGGAAGGAGCTAATCTTTCAGGTTCAGTCTAGATGGGAACCTAGGATCCCAAACTATGCCAAAGAAAATACCATCAGATCACTGATTTTTGGTAGTTCCAAAGGTTCCCCCCCCCCCCATATTTGGTTATTCTTTCTGTCAAGTAAATCAGGCCTTGCCTTTCTAGCCTTCAGTTTTGATATTGTTACTCCGCGCTTTCTGGAGGCTAAGGTACTTAGAGGTCCAATTTTATTGCCAATTACTAACCGCAGAGACAATTAGCACCAAGGTAACAAGCATTATTAGTTATTATTATTATTATTATTAGTTATTAATGTCCTGCTGATCCTCTTGCTCCCGTACTCCTACCTCCCTCAAAGAGAATGGCTCCCCAAGGACATTATTTTGTGCTCAATAGTATTTTTCCAATCAGGAAGACCTGAGTTGAAATTCTGTCTCAGATATTTACTAAGTATGTGACCTTAGGTAAAACACTAACCTATATCAGCCTCAGTTTCCTTATCCATTGAATGGGGATAATAATAATAATAATAATAATAATAATGCTTACTTCCAATAGTTGTGAAGATGAGATGACTTCAGGAAATCCCAAAAGCACTGTGCAAATATTGGTTATTATTATTACTCTGAATACATAGCTCCAGTTAGGAATTTGATCATCACTCTGACAAACCACTTGCCATCTGGGCAAGTTCACGCATCTCAATCTCATGGAGTGTTTTTTTAATCTACTTCCTTTCTGACCCAAATTCCCAGAACAAATCACATGGTACTGGACAGAGCAGGAAGATTCCAGCTCCTGACTTTCCTCTGTCACCTACTGGGAAAGTCACTTACCATTTTTGTCCCTGGAGCAACTTTTCAAGACCACGAGTTGTCAATCTGAGTCAGTGGAGAGAGATCTCATAGCTGAATCTCCCTCCATTCAATCACAGCTCCAGTCCAGAAGGTAACTGTGCACTGACTCCCCTGATTTACTGACTTTCCCCAAAGCAGTTTGGGTTTTTCTGGGCTTCCTCCCTTTCCCTCTCCCCCATAGGGTTAAGACTCAGCCAAGAGCCCAGGCTGGGTCTCCCCCACTTCCTGACATCTTCCAAGCAGTTCAGGGAAGACACAGGTGAAACCAATCAAACAGAAACAACCAGGGGCAAAGGTTGAGCACAGCCTGGCATAGAGATTTCCTAGTGGGATTTCCATTAACGTGAATGGGAGTTGTTCCGCTAAATCCCTACATACTGTGCGGAAAATGGATCTCTAAGTGCTCAGCAGCAACATTACAGCTGATGGAACAAAAACACAGACGGCCCAAACCGAACCAAATGCAGTTGGAGCCCAGGTGCCGGGCTCACAGCGGAAGGCCCCAGGCCGATGGCCTCGGCACACCGTGTGGCAAGGGGGCCTTCCCTGGGCATGGCCCAGAAGCGCCTTGAGAATGACCCACAGGGAAAAGGGGATGGCCCTTCTCACCACGATAGAAACTTGGAATTGCAATCAGCTTCAGGAACCAAAGCAGAGGCAGGTTTCTGTCTTTTTGCTCAGTAAAGGACTAGAGACACAAGATTAGAGAGGGTAGAGAGTACTTATTTGTCTTCAGTTTAGCCTTTAAGGGATATCCTTCTCTATAGGTCTCATCCCATCCTCCCCTATATACCTAACTTCAACCTTGCCTATATGTCTAAACTCAACTTCCCTTATGTTCCTAACCTCAACCTCCCCCATATGTCTAACCTCAACCTCCCCTATATACCTAATCCCAATCTCCCCTACATATCTAGCTCCATCCTCCCCCTAGCCCCATCCTCCCCCATATATCTAGCTCCACCCTCCCCTGTATATTTCCATCTGCGTCTTGCCTCATCCTTCCCTCTATGTCTGAGCCCATTCCGCCCAGGGAGCACCTCATCAAACTTGCATTTTCTCAGGTCTAGTCTTTGACTTGCTAATTTCCCATGAACTATTTGACATTCAGCTCTCACTGGCTATTGGTGGCTTTATATATGTTTCCCCTCTGGAAGGGAGTGTTCAAGAGGTGCTCACAGACAGAGCTAACCCAAAATAACAGATTTCTGGGAAGATTCCAGACAAAGGCAAGACAACATAAGACAGCATTCTGAATTTGTAGTTAGTGGAGCTGAGTTCGAATTGTCACCCTGTTACTTGTCAATTAAACAAAGCCTCGAATCTCTCTTAGTTGTGGGGTCTCCATCTACAAATTTAAAAGGCACTTCTGTGATGTCTTCTGACTCTCAATTTGTCATTCTATGATCACAGTTAATGAAAAGGATTTCAGGTACTTTGCAGACCCCACAAAACACATAATATAATGAAAGGTGCCTGGCTCTGGAGTCCAAAAGCCTTGATTCATTTCTCTGCATTCTTCCATTTCAATGCCAGTGAACTTTTACTACATCAGCAAGCACCTTTGAAAAAAAGAAAATTACAACTGTGGACTGCCTCAGTTATCAAAGGAGAGGAGGGGCGTTAGAGGCCACTTTACCCCATTTCTTCCTTCCTTCCTTCCTTCCTTCCTTCCTTCCTTCCTTCCTTCCTTCCTTCCTTCCTTCCTTCCTTCCTTCCTTCCTTCCTTCCTTCCTTCCTTCCTTCCTTCCTTCCTTCCTTCCTTCCTTCCTTCCTTTCCTTTTTCCCTTTCTTAAAAGTGAAAAAAGAAGAATTGCACTAGAGAGAAGCATAATTCAAACTCAAGTCTTGTGGATCCAAATCCCGCCTCTCTCTGATAGAGCCATAAGAGGAAATTTTATGACTGCACCAAGAACCACCTTGCCCTGGGGCAAGGGCACTTGAAAACTTTCATTGCTGGTTTGATGTTAAACTTTGTTGGTTCATCAGTGCTGAAAAATTTAAAGAGTTATCTGTATCATCTAAATTTGGTGCCCTGGAGCAAAACTCCAGTTCTACCTTTCCCTCTAACTCCCAGTTATATCTTCCCTCTTTGGCTAGAAATATTAAGTGAGCATAAGGCCAGCCATGATCAAGTTTGACTGACTTTCAGTCCCAGACTCAGGGAGATTCTGGATAAAATGTTGAGTTTATAAAGCTTCTCTGTTCTCTGGGTGATATCACTATGGAATCTGAAGCAGGGCATTTGTCTTCTTGCCTCAGTTTCCCTCCGGTTTAATAGAAGGTTTAATAGAAGGGTGACCTGGTCTTCCAGTTGCTTCAAGTTCCACAGCTAATGGTGCTGAAGAAGTCCAAAGCACTTCTGTTGCCTTCCAGGTTTCTGTATCTGGCATGAGACACAAAGAACCCGCGTCCCCTTTCCCCCGCGCCCCCCACTCCTCATATTGAGTTTCCCAGAGTTGCTTCATCAGGAGAGATGCTGAGCACTCCCCTTCCCTGGCTCGTTTTCCCAGTGACTAGAGGGCAAGGTTAACTTGGGATCCTGAATCACTAGATCAATATTATAACAGCTGTGAGAGAGGAGTAGCAGTCCTAAAAGACAAACACACTTTCTTTTCCCCCTAAAGCTTGTAGTTCTCATAGTGTTAACTTCCCCCCGACTGCCCCCTTGGAATGGCCCCCCCTCCTCTGCCTGCCTGCCTGCCTGCCACCAACACGCCCCAGATCACATTAGCGTCCCAGGGCACAGGGAACAGTTCTCGTCTATCCGTCACCAAGGAGGCAGACGGGACAGGGGAACAAGAAGTCATTTGTACCTGATGAGGAGGACACTCCTGGGAAACAAACAGATGAGCCACCCCATGAATCTGAGCCATTCTCCGAGGTAAACAGAACTGCATGAGAAACCCACCAATTATCAGGACATCACACTTAACTCGCTCCCTGCTTCTCTGGCAGGCAGGTGGGGGACCTGAAACTGTAGCTTGGCCCCAGATTTGATTCTGAGAAAGTTAACCCTAACCAAGTTTAATGGGGGAAATTACAGAGGCTCCCAGAGAAGAACAACTTAATCCATTTGTATTGCTTTTCTTTTCTTTTTTTTTTTTTTAAAGAAGACATTTAGTTGGAATAAAATAATTCCATCGATGACTTGGTAAGACATCAAACTTTCAGAGCCTGGCTGGGCTGGATAAGCAATGCTGAGGGCTAAATAGTAAAACTAACGTGGGACATAATTGTAGAGGAACCAGCTCAAAACTATCGTTCTGGCTTTTCTTTCTTTATTTAAACCTATAATTTCATTGGAATAAGAAAATCCCTGTGAACAAACTTGTATAGATTGATAGATTGGTACCGAGTCTGCAATTCTGGGAGAATTTTCATAATTCACATCAATAAAATCCATAAGCATTCTCTGCTTTGAATTTATCCTTCCCAGATCACCGATGAGGAATAAATGTTTGTGATGAAGATCAGTTGTTATAACTTGGTTCAAATACGATTAATATTATCTATACCTATGTGAGCTAAAGGATAAACTCTTACTGATGACCTTTACATAGAGAGGTCATACACTCCTGCCTACTTTTCTCATTGGGAAATGAACATGGGCAGGAATCATCATTAGTAACAATGATAATTATTAATTCCCCAAAGGGAAAGGCAGAGGAAGCAGGGGAAGCGAGGCTATACATTCAGAGACTAGGGGAAAGATGGTTTACACACCTGAAGAATTTTTTGAAGTCTGTCAACTTCAGGGGTGACACTCCTTTCACAATATCAAAAAAACATAGAGTTTTTGGTTTTATACTATTTTTTTTGAACAATTCTAATCCCCTTAATTATTGGAAAACAAAAACATAGTAACAGCTAGCATTTATTTACATGGTACTTTATAGATATTATCTTCTTTAATCTTAACAATTACCCTGGAGGTAAATATGATTAGTTATCACCATTTTGCAGATAAGGAAACTGAGGAAGGAAAGGCTCAAGTAAGTATAAGTGTCTGAAACTGGATTTGAATTCAGGTCTTCCTGACTGCAGACTAAGTGCTCTATCTACTGCACCATCCAGCCCTAAGATTCCCACAATCCCATACTCAATTTGAAATTGAGTTTAGAGATATGAAAATAGAGGCAGGTCCCCAGGTCCAGAATTAGAGCAGGAGAGATGCACTCATGTCTGCAGCTTCCCAGGGGGGAAACAACATCCTACTTTTTTCTTTTCTGACAAAGCCTTTGGAAGGGAATTTGATTAAAATATGCTCAAACAGTGGTCTTCTGTAGAAATTCAGGTTTCTAAGGGAAGGAGCCCTTAGAATTGGAGATTTAGAGCCACAAAGGCATTTAGAAATGATGTTTTTCAGCTATTTTTTTTTGGGGGGGGTGAAGCAATTAGGGTTAAATGACTTGTCCAGGGTCACACAGTTAGGAAGCATTAAATGTCTGAAGTCATATTTGAACTCAGATCCTCCTGACTCCAGGGCTGATGCTCAATCCACTGCATCATCTAATTGCCCCTCAGTTACTTCTTTAACAAATAAAGAACTGAGGTTACTCAAAATAATAGAGGTATTAAGTAACAGGCTAAGGATTCAAGCTCAAGATTTTTTATTCTACCATTCTCCTTTAAAACAAAATACAGCTATATTCAGAAAGGCAGGAAGGCTTAGAAGACAGCTGGTTGGACTTGGAATCGAGAAGACCAGGGCTTGTCCTATGCTTCCAAACTGGGCAAAAGTCACTCAATCCAGTTTCTTACCTGTGAAAGGGGCATAATGATATCACCCATCTCACAGGCTTGTTATGAGTATCAAAGGAGTTGGAATTTATAAACTACTTTACCTAAAATGCATAAAATGATGACAAATGTATTCCTAATATAAATAAATTAAATGGAAGCAAGTAAATACAATGGAGAAATTGATCTTAAGTTTTTTTTTTTTTAAATCAAGTGAAATGATGGGTTTCTCATCTATGAAATGGGCATGATGACATCACCCGTCTCATAGGCTTGTTATAACTTTCAAAGGAGTTGGAATCTATAAAACACTTTACCTAAAATGTATAAAATGGGGACAAATATATTTCTAACAAAGAAATTATATGGAAGGAAATAAAGTGGAGAAATCAATCTTAAGCTTTCTTTCATTTTTTTTAATCAAATAAAATGATTGGTTTCTCATCTGTGAAATGGGCATAATATTACCTGTCTCACAGGCTTGTTGTGAATATCAAAGGAGTTCGAATCTAGAAAATACTTTCCTTAAAATGTATAAAATGATGATAAATGTATTCCTAATACAGGTCAGTTAAATGGAAGCAAGTAAATACGATGGAGAAATTGATCTTAATTTTTTTCCTTTTTTTTTTTTAATCAAGTGAAATGATTGGTTAGTAATTAAGAAAGTTTGTTTCTTTTTCTTCTTTTTTATCAAGTGAAATGTTTAGTTATCAATTAAGAAAGCTTAAGATCAACTTCTCCATTTTATTTACTTGCTTCCATTTAACTTACCTGAATTAGGAATACATTTGTCATCGTTTTATACATTTTAAGGAAAGTATTTTCTAGATTCAGACTCCTCTGATACTCATAAGAAGCAGGGACTGACTGGAGATTCAGAACACGGTTCCAGGTTTTGGCGTCTGCTCCCACCCAGTTACTCCGAACGAGGTTGGGTCCCGTCCAACCAGCAGTGCTAGTCTGGCCTCTGGGTGCCTGTCTCTGGGTGTGTCAGATCCGTTTCCCAGCTCGCAGCCCATGAGCTGACAGGTGCTGTGTAGGCACCCGATAAGAGGCTGCCTGGGGGTTACCCTGCAGACTGGCCCGAGTGGGCATAATGGGGGACTCATTGCTTATCTCCAGAGATTCCTATCTCTCCAACTACTGATCCCTCTCCCCTTTTATAGAGAAAACTTTAGAGCTTTGTCACCGGTTGGTGGGAGGATCCTGGGACTCTTTTCTCTCCTTCTATCATGACTTTATCACCCCCCACTCTGGCTCAGCTTTTCCTTACCCTCTTTCCCATTCCCCAAGATTTCATGTTCTTCCATTCTCACCACACTGTGGTGAAAAACCATTTTCTCATAACCGTGCTGGAGCCTCCCTTTCCCACCGCAATCACATACCTCTCTCCGGCTCCCCAAAGGACAGCCATTTTCAATGTCTTCCAAGCAAATATCCTTCACCTGAGTTTTCTTCAAATGGGAAAGAGCCAGTTTTTTAAAAGGTGATATTTAAATAGCCAGAGCAATTTAATTCTTTATTTCAATCACTTTTCCTTCTGAAGTGAATAGAGGGGATTTTTTGAGTCTTCTCTCTTTCCAGTTGAGTTGGAGGGGTGTAATATAAAGTCTTCAAATATGCCTGTGTTCATATATATCTAATTTGTGTTATAAATAAATACAGCATTTCCCTAGACTTGATTATCATCGGCACTCTGTAAGTTGTTGACTGATCTTAGTACCAATCAATATCCTCTGAAGCATGTCAGGGAGCAAAGGGAAGACCTAGACCACCGTAATTATAATAATAATAATGATAATAATAATAACGAATATTGATGTAAAACATTGGATACCATAACTTACATTTATATGAACCAGTCACTGTGCTGTATTTTACAGTTATTATCTCTTTTTGTTTCACAACTCTGGAAAGTAGATGAGATAATAATAACTTTTATATAGCACTTACTCTGTATCATGTACTGTGCTAAGTAATTTACAGCTTGTTGGACTCAGAGGCAGGATGATGGGGATTTGAAATTTACAATTTCATTTGCTCTTCACAACAAATCTACCATGTAGGTGCCATTATGATGCCCACTTTGCAGATGAGGAGACAGAGGCAGATAAGAATTAAGTGACCCACCCAGGTGTCATGCACCTAGTAAATATCTGAGGCCAGATTTGAATTCAGGTCTTCCTGACTCTTCTCCCTGACCTTGAAACACTTCACCAAAATCTCTTACTCAAGCTTCATCTTCTGAATATTTTCCAAGCCTGTCTCTCCAGCATATTGCAACATGTCAGTAAGTTTGTTTTACACAAGCAATTTCCTGTTAGCCATTTTCTAATTAGGAAAATTGGACCCAGTTTCACCTTCTGCCACCCTCGTGATTCATAGCATTCTGGCCTGCTTAGTTAAACTCACTTTTGCTAGATGAAAAAGGCCTAGGGCTTGATACAAGCAGCTCATGAATTTTTTTAATATGTTAAATATATGCAATTCTTTTAAACATATTTCCATATTTGTTATGTTGTACAAGAAAAATCAGATCAAAAGGGAAAAATTACATGCAAACAACCACCACTTAAAAAAGGTGAAAATATTATCCTTTAATCCACATTCAGACTCTGTATACAGATGACATTTTCCATCTCAAGTCTATTGGAATTGTCCTGAATCATTGTTGAAAAGAACCATGTCCATCACAGTTGATTATCACATAATCTTGTTGTTACTGTATACAATGTTCTCTTGGTTCTGCTCACTTCACTCAGCATCAGTTCATGTAAGTCTTTCCAGGTTTTTCTGAAATCACCCTGCTGGTCATTTCTTATAGAACAATAATATTCCATAACCTTCATTTACCATAATTTATTTGGTCATTTCCCATCTGATGGGCATCCACTCAACTTCTAGTTCCTTGCCACTACAAAAAGAGCTCATGATTTCTTTTAAATTTCTTTAATCTGGAAAGTCTTTCCTGATTCAAGAAGAATATGAATTTACTTCACTATGAGTTCTTCACTGTACCTTCTCTTATTTTTTCTTTTAGTGGATGCTCATTATCTCACAAAGTTTTCCCCCTTTTCCCCCTTCCTATTTACTTATGTACACAGAACTCTTTGAAAACATCAAAGTTCTCTAGAAATATTATTATAATTATTACATGAACAATTCACTGACCTAAGGCTAAAAAATACATTCTGTGATTATTGCTGGTGAAGAAAAAAGATTATTTTTTGGTAATAATAAGAGTTAGGTAATTTATTCAACCAAAATTGACTAAACACAAGCTTAGTTATTAAGTATAGATACCCACAAAACATGAGATGCAAGCTTCAGTCTCCTTAGTGACATCACACACAGACAGCACAGCTATATAAAAACAAGAGGCCATGTTGAACATGAAACAATTTCCAAACCATTAGGAATAATCCAATGGTAGCTATTTATGAATAAATGTCATCTTAAAAGATGGTTCAGTATTCCAGGAATGTGTTCCTGAACCTATTTTGTTTAATATAGTCAGGGATAACTTGGAATTAGATTATATACCTGTCATATATGCAGATGGCAAAAAACCAGGAAATGGAGTTAAAATGACAGAGCCAGGGTCCAAAAGATCTCAATATGCTAAAACACTGGACCAAGTCTTAGAAATATAATTATTCTTGTACAAGTAGAATAAGGAATGAACATCATGACTACAATTTAACTGAAAAATATTTGAGGCTTTTAATTGGCTCTAAGGTCAATGTAAATTGAGTATATATGGAAATAAAAGAGCAGAAAGGACCCACATGTGCAAAAAAAAATATTTGTAGCATTTTTTTTTTTGTGATAGCAAGGAAGTGGAAATTGAGTGGATGCCCATCAGTTGGAGAATGCCTGAATAAATTATGGATTATGAATGTAATGGAACATTATTGTTGTATAAGAAATAATGAGCAGGTTGATTTCAGAAAAACCTAGGAAGACTTACATGAACTGATTCTGAGGAAAGAGCACAGAACCAGGAGATCATTGTACCCAGTAACAGCAACATTATGTGATAATCAATTGTGGTAGACTTAACTTTTGTCAACAATACAGTAATCCAAGACAATGTGATAGACTTGGGATTGAAAATGCCATTCTTATCTAGAGAGAACTATGGAGACTGCATGCAGATCAAAGTATACTATTTTCACCATTTTTTTTTGTTATTTGCTTTTTCTCTCTCATGTTTTCTCTTTGGTTCTGATGTTTCTTTCACAATATGACTAATGTGAAAATATGTTTAAAATGATTATACATGCATAATCTATATACCACATTGCTTGCTATCTTGGGAAAGGGGGGAGGTACCGAGGGGAAGGGAGAAAAAAATTGGAATTCAAAATCTTACAAAAATGAATATTGAAAACTATCTTTACATGTAATTGGAAAAATAAAATACTACTAACATTTTAAAGAGTGTCTGTGGAGGGCAAATATGGAAACCAAGAGATCTAAGCTGATCTTTGGCTTCCTTACCTTAGGAGAGGCAGAGGTCTGCACGAGGGAGATGACATTCTAATTTATCTTTTTTTTTTTTTTAATTTTTTTTTTATTTCCTTTTAAGAGAATATAGCAGAGTTGACAGAAGTCTAGACTTGGAGTTGGGAAACTCTTTGTCAGGACATCACTGGGATATTGTATGCAGCTCAAGATGCCACATTTTAGGAAGGACACTAATAAATTTGGAGACTGACCAAGTGAGAACAATCAGGATTCTGAAATGTCTTGAATTCAGATAAGGAACTATGATTTTAGCTCAGAGAAGAAAAGACTTTAGTCGCTATCTTTGAGTATATGGTAAAGTATCACCAAGGAGAGGGATCAGAGGTTCCCTGAAACCAAACTAGAAGTTACAGAGATGATATAGATTTGATACAGGAAAACATTTTCCAGCAATTAAATCTGTCTCAAAATGGCAGAAGCTAGTTGGGGTAATATTGGTTTCCTTCTTACTGAAGGCCTTCCAGCTAAGGCCATATCATCAACTTTACTCATGCTGGGGGCATTCTTATTCAAGTATGGGTTGACCTAGATTATTCTTGAAGTTGCTTCTGACATAGAGATGTATTATTATAAATATCCTGAATTTTCAACAATTTACTTTTAAAATTTCTTTTAAAAAGGGATTATGTCAGTTTTAAGAGCTCTGGCTTTGAAGACAGGATAATATGAGTTCAATTCTTATTCTCATTTGGATAAATCTGAAAAAAATAGCTAATCTCTCAGTTTCCATTCCCCCTTCTCACCTTGTTTACCTTCCCAACAAATCCCCCCACCAAAAAAAATCCCTCAGTTTATAAGTTAAGAAGTTGGCAATGAGTATTAAGGGAGTTCATTTTCACATGCACGGATCTAAACTTACCCTACCCCCAAAATACTCCTTTTAGAATAATTAAATATTCACTAAAGCAATAATCTAACTCTTCTTGGAACAGAAACTGGACAAAACGTAATTAGGTAATACTCTTGGCTATAAAAGTCAATGAAAACCAATGAAATCTGCCCGTTGATTTTCTCTGTTGAAAAGGGGGAAGTTACCAATTTGGAGAATTAAAGAGGGCTCGGACCCTCTCAAAAGCATTGTCTAGCATCTGAGACATTTTTCCCGATAAATGATTATAAATAGAAAATAACTAAATAGAAAAAATTGCCGTGACCGCAGATTCACATTCAATCCCGATCAAAGCAACTTTTAGGCATTCATTCTCTCCCCTCCCATCCCCAATGTTGTTCTCACCTCTTTGTCTCTAGATTTCCATATACTTTTATTCCCCTTGGTTTGTTTTTATGGAAAAACAGACTACAGATTAGGGATGAAAAGTTGAATAGCTTATTCAAAACCTTTAGTCAAAACCGACCTTTGAAATGATACACAATAGTCCATTCCAAGGTAGTTTGTTTTCTCTCCTTTGAGAATTAGGCTTCTCTTGGACCCCTCCTTTTCTGTCTTAGTCAGGCACAGAACCAACCACCTCCCTTTAGCTTGTAGACTCCAAGGTCAACTGGAGGTAAGGCCCTTGTAGAGGCAGGTGAGAGAGCACACTAAGCTACGGGATGGGAACTCTTCTGTAGTATCACTGAGAGGTCAAGGTGTTCACCCCAGCCGATTTTCATAGGTTGCTTCATTAAAAATTAACATTCAACTACACTACAAAACAGATTGGCAGGCTGCTAGAAATTGTTATAAATAATTTATCAGCGCGCCCATTCTGATTTCTTCCAAATGCCCTCTTTGTTATTTTTAGTACAAAAGAAAGCATATCTCACTACAGGGCACAGTGGAGTCAGAGGAAAAACCACTGAGGGCCATGCCACCAAATTTCTGTAGCTCCAAAAGTGACTTTGCATTGTGAGTCCCCCTCAATTTCCAAACTCAAATCACTTGTCCAATTAGCAACTGGCATTTCCTCTCCCTTAAAGTATTAGGAAAGGAAAAAGAAGTGAATTATCTCCATTTTATAATTAAGTCAACAGCAATGTTGTAAAAGTAAGGTGAATTTTTTTTGGCTTCTGGGAGGGGGGTCTCATTCCAAAATGGAAGGAAAAAGAGAGACAGACAGACAGACAGACAGAGACACACACAGAGACAGAGAGAGACACAGACAGACACAGACAGAGAAAGAGAGAGACAGACACAGAGAGACACAGACAGAGACACAGAGAGAGACAGAGAGAGAGACAGAGAGAGACAGAGAGACAAAAAGACACACACACATACACAGAGAGAGAGAGAGAGAGAGAGAGAGAGACAGAGAGACAGAGAGACAGAGACAGAGAGAGACAGAGAGAGACAGAGACAGAGAGACAGAGAGAGAGAGAGAGAGAGAGAGACAGAGACAGAGACAGAGACAGAGAGAGAGAGACAGAGAGAGAGACAGAGACAGAGACAGAGAGAGACAGAGAGAGAGAGAGAGAGAGACAGAGACAGAGACAGAGAGAGAGACAGACAGATAGACAGACAGACACACACACACACACGCAGAGAGAGAGAGAGAGAGAGAGAGAGAGAGAGAGAGAGAGAGAGAGAGAGAGAGAGAGACAGAGAGAGACAGAGAGAGAGAGAGAGAGAGAGAGAGAGAGAGAGAGAGAGAGAGAGAGAGAGAGAGGAGGAAAGAAAGGAGAGAAGAAAACCTTTTTTTTTTTTCATTTGAAGATTCCAATGGTCAATATAGACAAACCTTCAAGTAAATAAATCCAAATAAAATCCAAAAGTAAATTCTTAAGTTAGTCATTTGAAATTTGGCATAGAAAATTTCCCATAGAAAAAACATTGTGAATGGTGACTGGGTTGAGCCCACCTAGCCTTTCAAAGATCCACAATGTAGATGAACTATAGTACTATCTTAATTGTATCTGAGAACTGAAGCACTATAATAGTAATTCTGTGGGAAGATATCTTCTCAATTTTAGATCAGCATATCAGAAAGTCAGTGAGATAATGTGTCTTAAGAGATTTGCAAACTTTAAAGCTCTCTAATTCAGTGTCAGATATTCTTATTAGCAAAGGATTTCAACAGATAATAATGTGAGCAAAGTTTTGCAGATTAAAAGGAATAACGAATGTTTTGGAACAGGTAGTGATCCAGTTTGTTAAAAAAATAGAGTGTACACAAAATTTTTATAAGAGATCCAGTTATTAAAAATGGTTTGTGAACAATCACAGAGAAGTTGTATAAGTAGGCAATGGAAAGAGAAGAAACAGCAGATTGTTCTAAATACCAGCATATTTGGGACCAAGGGGTTCATGAAAGTTGGCTATCTACTGGACAGACACAGCCCTCATATTTTTCTTCACATCCAGTGTGGTAGGCTTAGAGAACCAAGTCACAGGGAGCCATATCTCCATCTTTCCAAGTCCCAGAATTTTCAACAACTTAACAGATAGCCATTATGTCTTCTATTTGGAACATTATTAGGTTAGAGTAAATTCTTGGAGAAAAAGCTTGCATGGTGACTAGGTGCTATCCACAGAAGCAGTGTTCATAGCAGATGGAGATTTGGGCTGAGAATCAAGAAAACCTGGCTTCTCAGTTAAGTTAGTGACCTCTTTAGGTCTTAATTTCTTCATCATAAAGTGGTAGGATTTGATGGGCAGCTAGGTGGCACAGTGGATAGAATAATAAGGCTGGAGTCAGGAAGATTCACCTTTGTAAGTTCAAATCTGACCTCAGACCTTCTCTAGCTACATGATTTTGAGCAAGTCTCTTATCCTTGTTTGCCTCTGCTTTCTCATCTTTAAATGAATTGAAAATTCAGTTTATCCAAAGACCCCAAATTTGGATCATGAAGAGCCAAACATGACTGAAAATGACTGAACAACAAAAGGATTTGGTAGATCCCTCCAACTATGATTTATTATTTAATGGTATTTAATTAATGCAATGATTTATTATTTAAACTAGCCCAAACCTTAAAGCCCCATATAGATGTCAATCCCTATTACTATGGTAATTATTATAATTATTACTGTGCATAGTGGGTGCTCAGTAGATATTTTAGATTTGATGTATGTGAGTGCCAGTTCACTTTACCTCACAAAGGAAAAATAAAATCCATTTCTGTATTCTGAAAAGTCTTATAAGTCAATAATTCTGTATTAAGAATCTTTATTCTAGGACAGCTAGGTGGCACAGTGAACAGACTACTGGCTCTGAATTCAGAGAACCTGAGTTCAAATGTGAGTACTTAACCAAGGTTGACTCCAAAAAAAATCTGTATTCTCAGAATGAGATCCAAAAGGATCTCAAAAATCACTGTTCTCTCTAGAACACAGAGAAAAACAGATCATGTTTCAGTAGCATGGAGATTTTTTCTTTTAATTCAAAAGAATTAGGTTTATCAATATATGTTCTTAAACAAGTCATTTCCTGAGCCTAAAACATATATTGTGGGACTCTGGGCTTTAGTTTTTTCATCTGTAGGAGAAGATTGGAATGGGTTCTCATATCT
Source organism: Sminthopsis crassicaudata (assembly GCF_048593235.1). NCBI lineage: Eukaryota > Metazoa > Chordata > Mammalia > Dasyuromorphia > Dasyuridae > Sminthopsis > Sminthopsis crassicaudata. The sequence goes on from NC_133619.1 coordinate 39,365,676, forward strand.
CTGCCAACTCTACCTCTATGATCTTCAATAACATCCATTCTCTGGGACTCAGTTTCTTCAGCTGTAAAAAAGAGAAGGGTTAGACAAGATGCTTTTTAAGATCTCTCCTATCTTTAGACAAGTTTTAAGGCAGGGCTTCTGGATTCCCTTGTTTCTAGCAATGCCTTCTTTTTTATATTCTTAATAATAAAGTATTTATGTACCAAGGACTAAAGACACAGATACAGCAGCTCTAAGGCTGCTCTCCCTCACTCTCTCTTCTCAGAGGGGATAGGGAGGAAGAGATTGGGGTCCTGAGACTACAAGAAAGCTTCGGTAGCTGGCAACCTCCCCCAGCTATTTGGCAGGTGAGCCCCAGGTGACCTGAAGACCTCTTGCTTTTGGCCTGACAGCCGAGAGCCTTTGTTTGCTCCCAGCATGCTTTCTCCTGGTGTTTGTTTTTTTCTGCTTTAGTTCCCTGTCCTGTTTGGGAATTAGTTCTTCAGTATTTGTTCTGTGTACTTTGTTTCTAATGGTTGTTGTACTATTCTATACCTGAAGACTAAGGTTCTCTATTTATTTTATAGTTGGTGGGAGTGGGAGGTTAGAGATATGTTTGGGATATAAATGAGAAGGTCAGAGAGTCACTTGTGAATGCAAATCAATGTGTAGGGGAAATATGATTCTTGGTGAGAAGCAATTCTAAGTGGCTCCTTATATTCGAAATGATCTCTGACAAACTAGCTGTGGTACAGCATTGATGTATTTGTTTATTTGTTGAAATTTGGAGAGAAAGGAAAAGAAGAAAAGGGGAATGGAGAAGAGAGAAACACAAAGAGACACAGAGAGAAGAGAGAGATAGAGAGGAGAGACAGAGGCACAGAGACAGACATAGAAACAAAGAGATGGAAAGGAAGAAGAAAAAGAGAGAGAGGAGAGGGGAAGACAGAAAGGAAAGACAGAGAGACAGCCACACACACATACACACTCACACACAAATACTTATTAGCAATTTAATACATATTTACTAAATGCTAACTATGTATGAGGTTATTCATTAGGCACTGGAGATACCAAAACAAAATCATCCCTGCCCTCAATGAGCTTATATTCTCGTTAATCTGTCAGTGACTCATTCTTGGGTCTGATAGCTCTTAATACTCTATCATTTCTTACCTAGCTTTATTCACTGAATGGATGTTGCCTCAGTCAAACAGATTTATTAAAGACCTTAGTATAAAAAGACGAAGGTCTCCCACTAGGTCCAGAGCCATCTTCAGTTGTCTTGATCTATATCTGGACACTGGACCCAGAGGGCTCTGAGGAGAAAGTGGGTCAGCTGACCTTGCATAGCCCTCCCTTGCTTAAATCCAATTCACTTGCATGTCAGGACATCACCTCCCTGATGTCATGGGCCCTCTTCAAGAATGGAGCACAAACAACAACAGCAACCTCAATGTTCTATTCCTACAAATGCAGGCTTGATGTGACGTGAGTATAAGAAGGGAGGGAAGAGAAAGGAATGAGCATTTATTAAGCACTTACTATGTACTAGCCACTGTGCCAAGTGTTTCACAAATATTATCTCACAAGAAGAAATTAAAACTGTCCTGAATCTGGCCACAGATATTAAGCAGATGACTCTTCATAACAAATAGCTGAAGAACATTCCTGATTAGAAATGAATTGTATAATGGCAATTATTGTGGGATATTCTTTAGTTTGGAACCCACTTGTCCTTTCTCATCCATCCTATTTCTATTCTTTTTATCATTTAAAAGTATAAGGAAACATTCTGGAAATTGTGAAATATTATTAGCTTCCTAGAGGTGGAGAGGGTGACTGACAGAAAGAACAGGAAAGACATCAAAGAAAGAAAAGCAGGATCTGAAGCCTGATGCTCTCTGATTTGTGCAGGGCCAACTGAATGCTCAATTCATTTCTTTTACATCAGAGTTTAGCTCAGGGTGCATTTAGGGTTAGTTTCTTAATTTATAAATATTGGAAAATTTCAAATGCTCTAAAATGCTGAATCAAACCCAAATCAACATCTTTGTCAGCAAATAACTAAGTGAGCTGACCACATGTGAAAGCCCATGTTCCAAACCCCTTGAAAGTATCTATTAATAGTTTAGAATCCTTACTATACAGTCAATAAAGCCAGCTATCTAAGAGTCTCTACTAAGCTATCCAATTTGAGCCATAGCTTGTAATTTCAGGTAATTAAACTATAATTTAAATTTTGCTATAAATTTTTTTTCTGGCATGTCCTAATAGTATGAATTAATGAAAATTTTTTGAATTTAAAACTTGGTTTTTGTGAGGGTCCAGTGACATCAAAATCCACAAAATCAACTAGATATAAGTCTTCCTTTCAATATTGATATTAACCTATTGTGGATACTCCAGTTAGCCTCTTGTCACATTTGACCTTAACCACTGTAACAGAAGCTGTGTTGTTTCCAGAATCTCCTATTTGTTACTAAAATAATTTTCCTAAATCATAAATCTATGTTTTCTTCTTCTTCTTCTTCTTTTTAAATCAGAAACTACCTTATTGTCTCTATATAAATTCTTTATCCTGGCATTTCAGGTCTGCTAGAATCTAGTCTCCATTTACCTTTCCTGTCTCAATTCACATCAGTTCAGCATACATACTCAGTATTACAGCAAAGTGAACCAACCTCACCATTCAATAGCCCATCTCTCCATATTTGCATAAGATATCCTCCATGTCCAGAATGCATTGTGTCTTCCCCTTCCCCTCAAAGAATCCTTTTCCTTCAAGACTCAGCTCCAGTTTCACTTCCCCAGTGAAACCTTTCTTAGCCTCCCCAGGAGTTAGTATTCCCTCCCTCCTCAAATTACCTTGTATTTTACTTATCTCTGTACACGTTGCATATCTAGTAAGCTGTAACCTTCCAAAAAGTAGAGTCTGTTTACATTTTGTCTTTGTATCCCTGGAACCTAGCACAGTGCCTTATATATGGTAAGTCTTAAAAAAAAAGTGTTTCTTGAAAAGATTTCATGAAATGATTCAATTCAATTGATATTGCATCTGATCAAATAACTTTAATTATTCTTATTCACCAGGATTGAATCCATTACAGATTTTTGGTGACTGGGTTGATGATACTGTTTTTGTAGTAGTAGGAGTAGTGATGTGTGTGTATATATGTATGTTCAGTGTTTGGATCAAGACACACAGAGGGACAGAGACAGAGAGAAAAAGAAAGAGAGAAAGAAAAGGAGAGGAAGAGGAGGAAAAAAGTAAAGGAAGAAACAGAAGGAGAGAAAGAGGGAAAGAAAGAAGAAAGGAAGAAAAAAGGATGAATAAAGAAAATAGAAAGAGAAAGGAAGAGAGAGGGAGAGAGACAAAGACACATACAGAGATCAGAGGACAGAGAGAGACAGACAGAATGGGTAATTATGTATGTGTATATGTTACTAGAGTTGGATAAGCAGAATGGAGATTGCATGAATGTAGTTCCCTGTCTTATCCATACTGACTCAAATTGTTTAACCATACCAAAACAGCAGAATTCCATTCCAGCAGAGAAAAAAAAAAACTATAGCCCAGTAAAGTGCTTCCATAATACCAGGAGCCATCATCAAACATAATCTTACCTAATTCTGTTTGGTTCTAAGTGAAGTGAGTTGAACAAAGACAGTTCTTGTTTTATCCCTAAAATGAGAAGAGAAATCAGAAGAATCAGGTTGAGCAGTAAACTTTGCCTTCCCATATCCCAATCTCCTGGCCCAGCTCTCCCTTTCCCTCTTCTCCCCCACCCCTTTTTTATATTTTTCCTAGTTTTGTTTAATCCGAGTCTATAAATGAACAGCCATTTTATGTAAAGAATGGCTCCAATCATTTCCACTCAAGAAACCTATGAAAAAAAATTATGATTCCACAACAATAGTACTCCAGTTTTTGCTATGCTATTCAAGAGACAATATGGCATAATGGGTAGAGCACTGGACTGGGAGTCCAGAAAATCTAGGTTTGCATCCCACTTCAGATATTTCCTGCTTTGGTGGACCTGGGCAAGGCACCAAACACATAAATCTTTCTAAAAATGAAAGCAACAATCTCCATGGTATCCACCTCACATGGCTTATTGATAAGACAGTCAATAAATAAATATTTATTAAATGCCTACTGTGTGTCAGATACTGTGCCAAGTACTAAGGATAAAAAGAGGCAAAAGACAGTTTTTCATTCCCTCAAGAAGTTTACAATCTAAAGGGAAATTTTATGGGAGGTGCGGTTCAAGCCTTAATATACTACACAAATGTAATAATATGGAAATATTAAAAACAAATTCAATAAATATATGACTGTTATTTCCTACAAAACTATGCACTCCTATACCCAGTATGTAACCTGAAGTTCTGGTTGCTGCAACTAAAGAAAACAGACATTCTGGAACTGGAAAAATATCCAGAGAATAAAGATAATAATAAAAAATGTGGAAGTTATTGAACTAATTTATTCATTACAACAATTTTAGTCTTTGGTAAACAATCAATACATATTTATTAAGCACTTACTATGTGCCAGGTACATAAGCACTGATAAGCACTGGTGTGCTGTTTGCCCTTTGTTCTTAAAGTGGACTTTGACATCAGGGAGATGATGTCATGGCATACAAGTGAATTTATTTAAATAAGGGAGGGATGGGCAAAGTAACCAGAATTACTTTCTCTACCAAATCCATCTGGGTCTACATGGAAGTTGTCAGGAGCCACCCACCAGTGGCTGCTGGAGGTCTAACTCAGACCTGTAGGATGGATCTCTTCACATGAGAGGAGGAGACTGAGAAGCAGTTGGGTTCTCTGACCTCTCTCCTCTTCCCTTTGCCTCCAATTTATTTCATTCCCAGTCCATGAGCAACACCTGTGTCAGCAAAGGCTTCTTTGCAGTTGCTTCAGATGTTATGATCCATAGCTGCAGAGGCACCATGAGCACCCCTTCCATTGATGTACAGCAAGTCACTGACAAAGGTGAAGGAGCCTTTTGAGTTGATGTAGTGAATCTTCTTGATAACTAAAGCTATTCCAAGATGGAAAGGGCTGCTTTACAACAGAGTAGGTTGCCCTAACCTGGAGGTCTTCCAGTAGAATTGGGGCACACATTCCTTAGCAGAGATGTCATAGAGGGCATTCTCATATAAATGCAGATTAAACTGGGTCCCTTCTAACTTGGGATCCTTTTTTTAACCATTGAAAATGTAAAATGTGATATTTTATATATCAAATTGTGATCATATCAACACTGATATTTGGATATTGAAAATAAAACATGGCTAACATTGTTTGTTAAGATTTGGAATATTATCAGTGTGAGAAGAGCCTCCCCACTAATGTAGATGGCAATACCATCCATTCCTGAACAGGGAAGAGTCAAGAGAGACTGGGATTGAATCTTGCCTCTTACGCTTACTTGTTGTATGACCTCAGTTTCCTCATCTGCAATAGGAGGGCAATAATATCTATAGTATCCATATCTCAAAGTTGTGAGAAAAAAAGAAGTACATAAAATGCTTAGTTTAAAACACAGTATAGACATGCCAGTGCTGGTCTTGTGATGATGATACTTTCTTATATTTCTTTGTGAAGATCAAGCATGAATTGTACTAGAATATGTCACTACCCTATCATTTTTTTTTACATTTAATGACTTTTTGGATTATTGCACAAATGGATAAAACAACTGGTTTGTATGTTCTCTAAGAGCATCCTTAGTACAATTCCAGGAGTAAATAAGATGATACAGGTAATATGAACTTCATTTTTTTTGAATTTCTTGAATTTCTTCTTTTAGGGTTTATTGAATGTTGAATGATTTTCACTACATATAGCTTGAAAATAATAAGTATCTGGGGTGGTGATTAAGGCAGATCAGTGACACATAGAGCACTGGGCCTGATGTTAGGAAGATTCATTTTCTTGAGTTCAAATATGGCCTCAGATACTAACTGTGTGACTCTGAGAAAAGTCATTTAACCCTTTTTGCCCCAATTTCTCCATTTGTAAAAGGAAATGGAAAAGGACATGGAAAATCATGGCAAAAAAAAATCCAAAGATAGGGTCATGAAGAGTCAGAGATGAATTAAAAAATTGAACAACCGGGATGGTGATATCTATTTACAAGTTTGCTGTTAAATTTTTATGGTTCAATATTATGTCTAAGTGATCATGGAAATTTTTTGTCTGTGATGATGCTTTCATTCCCCTTCACCTGTTGAATTCCCAAGATTTTGAAACTGTTTGTATTATATACTTTTTTTATTCTAGTCTTTAAAAAACACTAAGCTCATGATGCATCATTCCACTACCAAGTTGTATCTTGCAATATTCAGAAGGTGCTTACCTGAATTGATGAACTGCATGGTTTCTATCATTTTTTTCATTGTGACTTATGTTTACTTCCCATATCTTTAAAATCTTTATTAATTGTCTATGTATCTTTTGAATTTATCCCTCATGAAAATAACAAGTGGTTTTTTGCTGATGTTATATAAAATGGAAACTATTTTCAAACTCGCATGATTAAGATTTGCATGAAATACAAAATCCTGCAGGGTGCATTTTTGTTCCTTTTCCTCTTTCTTCCCAAAAATAAAAACAAAAAGAGCAAAAAGAGCAAATGCAGAAGTAAAAGCCCTCTTCTCACTAACTATCTCTCAAATATATGATAAGATCATATACAATCTCTGAATCATTTATTTTTTATATTTAAGTTTTATTTATTTTTCAAAACATATGCATGGACAATTCTTCAACATTAGCCCTTACAAAACCTTGCGTTCCAATTCCCCCCACCTCCCGTCCCCCACGCCCTCCCCTAGATGGCTAGTAATCCAATATGTGTTAAACATGGTAGAAATATTCTATCATTTTCTTGAATAATCTGCATTTATGAGTTCAGGTTCCATAAACCCTGAAAGTGGTAATGGCTTGATCCTGGATTGCTTTCCAAAATACTTTTTTTTTTTTTTTTTGCTATAAACAAATGACTTGCATTTATTAAATATTTATTTATTAAATATTTATTATTTAACAACACATCTACAAATTGTTATTTAATAAAAATAATAATTGTTAAATAATAAATATGGCACTATATTTCTTTTCTCCATACCTTTGTATTCTTTACCCCCCCAGGTGGAATGTTCCACCTCTTTACTTCCACTACTTTAACTTCCCTGATTACCTGCTTAGACTCAGCTCAAAAGGTCAAAAGTCACCTACTTTAGAGGCTTTTTCTAGCCCCCTTTCCCCGTCCCCCTCATCTACTCTGTGTATGTCTATGTGTGTATGTGCATCTGTGTTTACCTACCCAGTTATTTATATGTTGTCTCCTCCATTAGAATGTGACCTCCTTAAAAGCAGGGACTTTTCAGACCTTTCCCCTAACAAGTGCTTAATAAATACTTGTTGATTCAAGTCAACTTAAATATATATGAATGTTGTTATGGATGACCTTTTGATTCCACTCTTGTTATGTAAAATTTCTCTCCTATTCCATACAGATATGTTGTTGTTGAGTCATTTCAGAAACGTTCAACTCTTTGTGATTCCATTGGGGATTTTCTTGGCAAAGATTATTGGAGGGGTTTGACATTTCTTTCTCCAGTTCATTTTACAGATTAGAAATGAATGGCCAAATTAGAATTAAGTGACTTGCCCAGGATCACAAAGCTTGTAAGTATCTGAGGTCACATTTGTACCCAGGACAATGAGTTTTCCTGCTTCTGGGTCTGGTGCTCTATATTCTGAGAACATTTCTTAATTCTCTTCCACTTTTTAAAATAAGGAAGTGTTGATCTTTTCTTAATTCTCTTCCACTTTTTAAAATAAGGAAGTGTTGATCTTTCTATAGCTGCACTGAAGTGATGAGTCAGATTCAATAAACATTGATTAAATGTCAATGTGCTAAGCACCATACTAAGTGCTGACAATACAAAGAAAAGACATAAAACAGTCCCTGTTCTCAAGGAGTTCCCAATCTAATGAAAAAAAAACCCATAAAAAGAACTTAAAACTGGCAGGGGGGGAGTTAAGTAAGAGTACACTATGTGGGAGCATGATGAAGTCCTCATCCAGGTAGAAAATCATGAGCACTCCCTCCTTAAATGATAGAGCATCTGAGAAGAGCTTTCCAATGCCCACCATCAATTCTCTCCAGTTGAAAGGCAAGAAAAGCTCCAGGAACAGGGAAATTAAATGAATTTCAGGGTGGAAATTATCCAGAATGATTTGTATCTAGAGAACATGGATACCAAGCAAATAATCAACTGGGATATGTTGAGTTCTATGTTTCACTGATATTATATGTATTTGAATTAGGATACTTTTCAAATTTCTTATTCTCCATTTTACAATCCTAAAGTGTATACTTGTTGGTATTGTATAAGCATAAATTGTATTAAATGTTTTCTTCCATACTTTCCTTTGTTATTATCCTTATTACTATTATTATTTGTAGTATTTTGTGGCTAAAAGAAAAATCACCACCTGGAGGCCAATGTTCTAGTCATTCATTTATTCAGGAAGCAGTTATTAGACAGGAGAGATTGAAAAAATTAAAAATAATCTCTATTTTCAAGGAATCTGACCCTTTTCTGAACTAAAATCATTCCCAGATGACCAGACACAATCAATCCAACCATGAACAGATCAGTACTTAATGTCCATTTACTTGCACTGCTAGTTATAGGTTTCAATGGCCTATACTTTGGAAAGCCAGGGAAGCACAGAGGGTCATTGCTGTGCCATGATGGGCCATCAGTAGAAGACTTTCATGGAAGAATCATAAGTGACACATAAGTGTAAGAGTATATGCCTCTGATATCTCTCTAGCAATTGCCAGAATGAAAAGACTAGTCTGGTTTCTAGTTCTCTCTGAGGAAGCTAACTTCAGGAAGTTATCAGAAAGAAGTCTTTGTATACTTCTTTCTATACCAATCCATTCCTAGGCTATTATCTTTCTTAGGGTCAATTCTTTCTTTCCACAAAATAAGCAAAATTCTTTTTGAAAAGAAAAATGAAGTTTTTCTGGAAAGAGAAAATGTCAGAAAATAATAATACATGTTTTTGACTTTTCTATAAATTATAATTTTCTTTTATATAATATATAAAATAATATGATTTTAATTTATAGAGATCATAAAAATCATAGGCTCATAGATTCATAGTTGGTAGAGATCTCAAACATGATCTAACCTATGTTAAAATACACTTTAAAACATTTTCAGAATAACTATTTTGACCTTTTAAATTAATTTAGTGTTTCCCTCACTTGGCAAATGTATGTTAGCTTGATATTTAATAAATTAATTACATATATATTTCTACATATGAATTTTTTTAGAAAAGGAAGAAACTGAAATCTAGTAAAGTTAAGTGACTTGCCCAAGATCACACAGGTAGTAAGAGGCTCAGTCAAAAACTGAACCCAGATTTTCTGATACCAGCTCCAGATTGACTGTTTTTTCTACTGTATCATATTCTTCCTAATTGGAAGATGATTGATTTAATGAAGTCCAGTCTCCCTTCAAATGCTTGACAAACCCATCTTTATCTTCTGCACTTATTACTAAAGAGTTGTTTGGGTATAATTCAAAGGCATTTGAACAATCTTGCCACTATGATTTAATGTTTTCTCAGATTTCCTTTTGGTTTCGAAGAAATCATAAAGGAAACAATAGACAAGAACCTGGAGTTGACTGAGTCCCCAGGGCTCTGCTACTCTTTGAATAGCAGTTAAATAGATGAACTTGTCAAACATGAATGTATCTTTTAAATCATCCATCCATTCATCCATTTATCCATCCATTCATCCATCTATCCACCCTTCCTTCCTTCCTTCCTTCCTTTCTTCCTTCCTTCCTTCCTTCCTTCCTTCCTTCCTTCCTTCCTTCCTTCCTTCCTTCCTTCCTTCCTTCCTTCCTTCCTTCCTTCCTTCCTTCCTTCCTTCCTTCCTTCCTTCCTTCCTTCCTTCCTTCCTTCCATCAATTAATTCATCCTTTCATGCATGCATTCATTCATTCACTCAAATGTTTATTCATTCATTCAAGCATTCATTTAGTCATGCAATTATTTATTCATTCAAGTGTTTACTAAGGACCAGCTAAGTGCTAGAGACTGTGCTGGAGACACAAACCAAACGGGACAGTCACTGTACACAGGGAGTTTATATTCTACTAAGGCAGGAGGACAGTATGAACAGATAAATACTATATGAATATATACATATATATATATATATATATATAGTACATACATACACACATACCTATATATATACATACATACATACTAAATATTAAAATTTTAGAGACAGAATACTGGAAGCTAAGGGAAATTGAGGAAAGCATCATATAAGAAGTAAGACTAGGGCTGAGCTTTGAAGGAAGGTAAGGAATCCAAAAGGATGTTCCCCTAGACACAGGGGATGACTATATCTGTGAAGGCCTGAAGCCATACAAGAAATACTAAGGTGAGAAGAGAAAACATAAAAATCAATTTCATTTTTCTTCTCTCTTTGCTCAATGAAAGAGGAGAATGTCAAATTAAGATCTTACTACTGTTGATGGCAAGAAGTAAGCATGGTAGAGAAGATAGAATCAGAGAAAAATATATTTCTATTTTAGAAACTGGGAATCTGGGTAATGGGAGTTTCTGCCATGGGCTGGAATAACTTGAAAAGTCCTTTTGTCATGTCATTTCATGAGTCAAACTATAATCTCAAACCATGAAAAAATATCATATTTATTCATTTCTTGACTCCAAAGGGAATATCAAGCCAGGCAGAAGTAAGCCCAGAGAATGGTGCACCCCAACTTTTAACTCTGTCATATTTTAGGTGGCCATTATCTGCTTTATTACTTACATAATGTTAACATTCTTTAAAAATGGGCAGATGGACCTCATTCAAGTTCTGACAGTAACTCTTTGTTATTGGTACAAATGGCTTCAGAGGTATTTAATTACCATTAGTAGTCATCCGTTTGCTCCTAGCTGGTGACATTTAGAATAGTAAGGAGGCAGCGTTCTTTGTGTCCAGTGAGTTCATAGAAAGTTAAACCTACTTTTGACAACAGACTCAAGCTTTGCTACCATTAACCCCTCTTCAGTTACTGGATGATGTGTTTGAACAGTATGAATGATTAATAGAGGCTAAATAGTCCAGTTTCTATCTTAAATCCTTTTTTGTTGTTGTTACCTGTCTAATGAACAGGGCAACTGGTGAGGTGAGTTCAGCTCAAGTATTAATCCAAAGTGGTCTTAATTCATTGCTTGTTTTGAGAAGCAATAAATTAGTAGTCTACTTCTGATTAATTTTCCACTTAAAAGACTAATTAACCAGGGAACACCATTTCTGCACCTTGAAGTAAACTTTACCTTCTTGTCTAAACTATCTAAAGGAAACCATGATAAATGTAAGTCCTTCAGAATTTTCCTGCATCACATCCTGGATCTACATTTACATAGGAAATATTTCATCATTCACACTGAAGGAAAAACTCATGTCTAGAGATACTAAAGACATTGTCCTATTAGCTTTCTTAAGAGACACTTATTGTTTGAGTTTTCCAAACTGATCATTTGCAGAAGATATATAAAAGAACTATTAGACATATATCTTATAGATGTCAATAGGAAATGGAAAATCCCCATATATGTAAAAAACATTTATAGTTGTGGGAGCAAACTAGAAAAAATGTCTCAGTTGAGAATCAGTTAAAATTTTGATAGATGAACTAATTAATGCATTATTGTATCATGAGGAATACAAGATATTAAGAATATAAAAAACTTGAGAATCCTTTTATGAGTTTAGACAAAGAGAAGGCAAATAGATGGAGGGCACATAGAGTGGCAGACCTAAAATCAGCAAATCAGAATTAAAATCTGATCTCAGGAAAAAAAATATCTAATCTCAGATACTTCTAACAACTTCTGTCTGCTTCAGTTTCCTTATCGATAAAATGAAGATAATAATAACACATATCTCCCAGGTTCGTTTTGAGGTTAATGGGTTAGCATTTGTAAAAACTTTGCAACTCTTAAAATGGCATATAAATGTAAAAGTATGAACACTGATAGCTAGGTGATACAGTGGATAGAGTGCCAGGCCTGAAGTAAGGAAACTTGATTTCAAATCCAGCCTCAGACACTTACTAGCTATGTGATCCTGGATAAGTCACCTAACCCTCTTTTTCTCAGTTTCCTCATCTATAAAAATGAACTGGAGGAGGAAATGTCAAACCATTCCAGTATCTTTGCCAAGGGAACCCTAAATGGAATCATGAAGAATCAGACAGGACTAAAAAATGATTCAACAACAAAAATGAAAAACACAATGTAAAAGAAAACAATCCAAAAAGACTTCCGAATGCTTATCAATGTGTGATCAAAGAACAAGTGGCTCAAAGAATAAATCATAAAAACAATCAATAAATTTATTAAGGAGGATGAAAACAATGAGATAACATACCAAAATTTATGGGATGCAACCGAAGTCAAACTTGGGAAAACCTCATTTCTCTCAAGTTTTACATGAACAAAATGGAAAAAGACCAGATCAAGAATTGTATGCAACTAAAAAACTGGAAGATCAACAAATTAAAAATCCCCACTTGAACATCAAATTTAAAATCCTGAAAATCAAAAATAATATTAAAAAGATTGAAAATAAAATTTAAAAAGCAATTGAGCTAATAAGTAATTCTGGGAGCTGATTTTATGGGAAAAACCCAATAAGATAGATTATTTGTTTAATTTGATTTTAAAAAGGAAAGAAGAAAACCAAATATCTAGTATCAAAAACAAAAAGAATGAAATCATCACCAAAGATTAAAAAAATTAAAGAAATCATTAGTAAATATTTTGCCCAATAAATCTGATAATCAGGACAAATTGATGTATATGAAAATATAAATTACCTAGATTAACCGAAAAGAAAATAGAATGCCTACATAGCCTCATCTTAGAAAAAGAAATTGAACAATTCATTAATGAACTTCCCAGGAAAAAATCTCTAGGGACAGATTTCTGCAAGTGTGAATTCACAAGTGAATTCAACCAAACAATTAAAGAATAATTCATTGCATACTATATAAGTTACTTGAAAAAGTAGGCAAAGAAGTCCTACCTAATTTCTTTTATGACACAAATAATGTGCAGATATCTAAACAAGGAAGAGCTAAAACATAGAAAAATTATAGTAAATTTCCCTAAAGAATATTGATGCAAAAATTTTGGAACAAAATACTAGCAAGCAATCACAACAATATATCACAAGGATTATGAACTATGATCAGGTAGGATTTATACTAAAAATGTAGAGTTGGTTAACTATTGGGGAAACTATCAACATAATAACATATCAATAATGAAACCAAAATAAATTAAATTATTATCTTAACAGATATTGAAAAAATTTTTTAACAAAATATAGCACTCATTCCTATAAAAAAAAACACATTAGAAAACATAGGAACAAAAGGAGTGTTCCTTAAAATAATAGGACATATCTATCTAAAACTATCAGCAAGTAGTATCTGAAAAGGGAATAAGCTAGAAGCCTTCCCAGTAAAATCAGGAGTGAAGCAAAGATGACAGTTCTTATCACTATTATTCAATATATTACTATAAAAGTTAGCTATATTTTGATTATATTAAATTAAACAATTTTGTAGAAACAAAACCAATGCAACCAAGATTAGAAGGAAAGCAGAAAGCTAGAAAACAATCTTTACAGCAAGTGTTTCTAATAAAAGCCTAGTTTTTTCAAATATATAGAGAACTGAGTCAAATTTGCCATTGTCCAATTAATAAATGGTCAAAGGATGTGAACGTGTGTTTTTCAGATGAAGCAATCAAAGGAAATCTTTTGGCACATGAAAAAAAAAGTGTTCTATGTGGCATTTGATTAGAGATATGAGAATAAAACAACTCTGAGATACCACCTCATACCTATCAGATTGGACAATATGACCAAGAAGGAAAATGACAAATGTTGGAGAGGATGTGGGAAAACTGGGAAAATTAATGCAGTATTGGTGGAGTTGTGAACCGATCCAACAATTTTGGAAAGCAATCTGAAACTATACTTAAAGAGCAACCAAACTGCCAATTTTTGATCCATCAACACCACTACCAAGGTCTGTATCCTAAAGTGATCATAAAAAGAGAATATATACAAGAATATTTATAGCAGTACTTTTTGTAGTGGCAAAATATTGGAAATCGAGAAGATGTCCATCAGTTGGGGAATGGCTGAACACAAGGTATGGCATCTGAATCTAATAGAATACTATTAGGAAATAAGAAATGAGGAACAGCCAGAATTCAGAAAACCTGGAAAGACTTGTATAAACTGTTGCAAAGTGAAATGAGCAGAACCAGGAAAACAGTATCAGAAACATTGTGTTGATAAACAATTATGAATAACTCAGCTCATCTCAGCAACATGATAATCAAGACAAGTACAAATAACTCACAAAAAACACTACTCACATCCAGATAAAGAATTGATGGAGTCTGATCACATATTGAAGCATATGTTTTTCCATTTTATTCTTTTTCATGTTTTTTCTTTTGATCTGTTTGTCCTTTTACAACTGTAACTAATACTAATATGCAAAACATATATCAAACTGCCTACCATTTTTTGGAAGAGGGGGTGAGAAAAATTTAGAACTCAAAATTGTGTAAAAATGAATGCTAAATCTTGATATCTCATTGGGGAAAAATAAAATGCTATTTAAAAAGAATAAGAAATTTTCAAATATATACTTGTTTGTTTCAATAAGTAATAACTTATTAAGTAATTTGAGGATAGGAGCATCATTGAGAGTTGACAGTGATATAAAAATAATAATATATTTAAAAAGGAGCCAAGTACAACAGGGATATGACTTCTTCAGATATTATTAACATGAAGACTGCAAGGGACAGGAATTAACAATGTGTACACAGAAGGTGAAGGCAATATCTCCCACCTGGAAAAGAAAGAAAAAATATTGAGTCTTGTGTAAGAGATCAGGCTGTCTACTAGTGCGGGGAAAATGGCCTTGGGAAGACATCTGTGGCTATTCAACTCTGTTTTCATCTCTAGACCTTGGCCACATATACTGTTCAAATAGAAAAGCTGCTCCCTTAGCATGAGCTCTCCTCCAAGGCTACAGTTTTGAGGACTCAAATGTGCTCCTACTCTGTGTCCCTAAGGCTAGTTCCTGGAATTACAGGGCACATAACTACATTTATGCATTCTATGAGAGAGACTGTTTCCATCAAAGATCATGGTTTTTAAAATCTGACTCTGAGGCCTTTTCATTTTTCATTTTCTTTTCTTTTTTGGACAGTTCTCAAATAAATGCCTCATGATAAATTAAAAATACTTTTGAAAGTTCTTGGCTTTTTAGTGTGCTACATAGTATAGCTTTAATAGTGGAGTGCTGCCCCATGAATCAGAAAGATCCAAATTCAAATCTCTCCTCTCTCTGGGACCCTGGATCAATTACTCACTTTACTAAAGATCAGTTTTCTCATTTCTAAGTGACAGTACCTATTTCATAGAGCTCTTATGAGGCTCAAGATGAGATAATGGATGTAAAATGCTCTGCAAGTCTGAAAATGCTGTACAATGACTAATTAATTTTTACTCTGATCATCTCTCATCAATCATTTATTAAGTGCCCTACTGTGTGCTTTTACTCAACACTGAGGATATGATGATATATAGGAAAACTATCACTTCCTTCAAGAAGTTTAGATTCCATCATAGAAAGTAATACTCCCAGATGGGACTAAATTCAAAATGTGTATGTGATAAGAACAAAATAATGGTGATGGGGTAGAAGGAGGGGACATTAGCTCATGAAATCAGAAAAGAACCAATGCAGAAGATGGGATTTAACCCACATTTTGAAGAAAACTAAAGATTCTAAAGACAGAGCTTCAAAAAGAGAATATTTTGTACTTATTATATGTCTACAGATAAGTCTATTTGCTGAGGAATAAATACCATGGAATAGAGGGGTAAATGATGCTCTAAAGCTCTATAGGATCATGAGCTCCAGACTTTGAATTATCCAAAGGCAACAAATTTGTGGAAAATACCATTTTTTTTGGTGTAGTGATCCATAAAGTGTTTTCCTTTAATATTTTGATAATGATATTTTACTAGAATTGATTTCCCTTATAATCTTGTGAATTTTATATTGTGCATTTAAACCATGGGCTTAGAAGAGAACCAAAGATGATCAGGATCCAAAAAAGGGTAAGGACCCCTGCTTTTGATAGTCACCTTCCAAATGTGAAGCACAAATCACTCTTCCTAGGTGGCTAGCTGTCACCTCTTGCAGGAGCTCCCAAATTGCTTCCCTCCTCAAATCATTTTTATAATTAGCAAAGAGCATTTGGGTTTTAAACCAGAGAGGTAGAGATTTGAACCTCGCCATTGACACTTAGTAATGTCCCAAGGAAAGCCACTTAACTTACTCCTTGTCAATTTTCTCATTTCTAGAATGAAGATAATAATAATCCCTTTCTTACAGGATCATTGTGAAGACCAAATGGGCTAATGAATGCAAGTGCTCTATAAAACTTAAAGCACTACAAAAATATGAACTACTAAACTATTAACACAAAGGAAGTGCGCATGAATTGGGGAATAACTAAACAAGTTATGATAAAGGAATGAAATAAAACATCATGCAGTACTAAATCATTAAAAGGATACTTTCCTGGTAAGATCTGTATAATGTAATGCAGAATAAAGTAAGCATTACCAACAAAATGATTTATACAAATAACAACAATGCTGTAAAAACAAAATACTTTGAAAGACTGACCAATTCAGTGACAAACTATAATTCCAAACAGGGATGAAGGAGAACTTCTGGATCATGTGACTAATAAGATTGAAGATTAGACATTTTCTCTGATTTCTGTGACCTCTTGGAGAATTATAAAACAGAAATCATCCACTAAAAATAAAACAATTTCAGTTATTTTCATGGTGTAGCTCTCCCAGAATCTGAAAGAAAGTTTAAAAAAACATGAACTGATGACAACTCTGAATTTACTCATCATTCCCTCTTAATCATATACTAGGCTATCAACAGTGAGTTCACTAGGTGATGGGAGTTCCTTGCTTTGGTGATGGGAGTTCCATTGATAAATACTCCTACTAATATTCTTGATGAATGTAAAGAGACATGTTCTATGAAGAGAGATGGGAATTTTGTGCTGGATGTAGTCTGGAGCATCTGATATTTGAGAAGATCACCTATACTTCCTCAGGAAGGGGGGAGTTGGAATTCCTAGAGGCAACACATGGACCTAGGAAGTAATTTTTGAGGCAAATGAGGAAAGAAAGTAGCCAGTAAGAGTGTATGGGTCAGTGGTAGGCAGCACAATTAGGGACATAGTGGTAAGGGAGTGTCCTTTCCCCAGTATCTTAGGGCAGTGTCCTTTCTGTCATCTGTAGGAATTTGCATTGTGTTGCAATAGAAAAAGGGAATCTGTGGGACCAGCTTTGCAAGGGAGTCCAAGAGACTACTTAGAATGAAGAACTCAGGATGGACATCTTAGAAGTTTTAATTTTATGAGGATTAGAGAGAATACAGAAAACTTAAAGGGTTCCTGAACCAGAGAATGAGAGTCTAGAGTAGATGGAAAGAGAAAATTGATAATTAAAAAAATGTGAGAAATTACTTATGGAAAGAGGCACAAAAATGAAATAAAAAAACACCTAATAATGAACAGAGCTAGTTAAAGAGGGAAAAAGAAAAGAGAATCTACTTGAACAACTGAAAGGGGAAAAAAAGATAATTTTTTAAAGATAAAAGCAAGCAAGAAAAATGAGCTAAATATAATTCCAAAAAGAAAGGGATAACTACTGAAGCAGAAGGAGGACATTAAAGGTGTGAAAGAGAGAAAACCAAATCATTAGTCAAAACCATCCGGCTTGATGGATACATAGCAATTCATTTCAACTGAAGAAACAGTGCTAGGCACTTCACATACAGGACAAAAATTATATTGTGGCTACCATCAAGAACTTACACACTATTGAGGAGACTATAACACGGAGGCAGAGTTTTTACATAAAATAACTAGTGAAGGGACAAGGAAGAAGTACTCAAAGTACTCTGAAAAATTTGAAGAGGAAAGAAAGATTCGTATGGAGAAGGAGTATTCATGAGGAAGATGGTCAAAGCTGAGTCTTGAATGAAAGTGAGGATTCTAAAACTGGGGAATGAGGAGGAACTGAATCCTAGTCATGGATGAGGAGGGAGTGAGATTGTGAGAATATATGGAGGTGGCAGATGGAATGTCGAGTTCCAAAAATCAGGAATAAAAACAGAGTACGTATCTGATCCCTAAAGTTCTTAAGAGAATGACACTGGCTAAATTAAATACAAATGCAAAATCTTCCAACCTTATTTTCCAGTCTTGTTTCTCACCAAGATTTAAAGCATTCCAACTCTTCTGTTTAAATCAATGTCATCCAGTTACTAAGTGCTTAAAATGTAGCAGAAACTATGCTTCAAGTTGAGAATTCATAGAAAGGAAAAAAAAAACAATTCTTGCCCTCAAGAAACTTACGTTCTAATAAAAGAGACAACAAGTATGATATATAATACATTTATAGTGTAAAATGGAAAGCAATCTAGGAGGAAGAGAAGTGGGGAAGCACCAGCCCAACAACTTGTGTTTCTTTCTCCACCTTGATTCATCACAGTGGAACAGTCATGCAAATTGTCTAGGAGGGTCATAAAGATTTGTAAAAAAAACAGCTTTGAGTCTAAGTTTTCATTTATTTATTCATTAACTCATTCATTTATTTGTTTTTGTTTAGTTATTTATTTTTAATTTATGGGATAAAGTAGTTCTATATCATAAAAAATGATTGGACATGAAACTGCAAATCTATTATATACAACTTGAACTTCTTAGTCTGCTACTAACCAGAGCTAGAGGAAGAGGAGAAAAAGGAGAAGGAGAGGGAGAGGGAGAAAGACAACTGGCAGAGGCTATGAAGTGATAGGGAGGGCAAAGTTGACCAGTGACACTGGTCACTGAAACTATGGCTAACTTTTTGTTTTGTTTTGTTTTTTGTTATTTGCTTTTTTCCTAACAAAGAATAGGTTTATTTAGAATGTACAAGTTTGTTATAAGTTAAATAAAATCTCTTAGGTGTGTGTTTTAATTTGTTGTATTGAATAATCTTTTTAAAATAGCTTTTTATTTTTTAAAATTAATTTTATAATTATACATTTTTGACAGTATATATGAATGAATAATTTTTAATAACATTATCCCTTGTATTCATTTTTCCAGATTTTCCCCTCCCTTCCTCCCTCTACTCCCTCCCCTAGATGACAGGCAATCTCATATATTTTACATGTGTTACAGTATAACCTAGATACAATATATGTGTGTAAATACCATTTTCTTGTTGCACGTTAAGTATTGGATTCCGAAGGTATAAGTAACCTGGGTAGATAGACAGTAGTGCTAACAATTTACATTCACTTCCCAGTGTTCCTTCTCTGGGTGTAGTTGTTTCTGTCCATCACTGATCAGCTGGAAGTGAGTTGGATCTTCTTTATGTTGAAGATTTCCACTTCCATCAGAATACATCCTCATACAGTGTTGTTGTTGAAGTGTACAGTGATCTCCTAGTTCTGCTCATTTCACTCAGCATCAGTTCATGTAAGTCTCTCCAAGCCTCTCTGTTTTCATCCTATTGGTCATTTCTTACAGAGCAATAATATTCCATAACCTTCATATACCATCATTTACCCAACCATTCTCCAATTGATAGACATCCATTCACCTTCCAGTTTCTAGCCACTACGAAAAGAGCTGCCACAAACATTTTGGCACACACAGGTCCATTTCCTCTCTTTAGTATTTCTTTGGGATATAAGCCCAATAGTAGCGCTGCTGAGTCAAAGCGTATGCACATTTTGATAACTTTTTGGGAATAATTCCAGATTGCTCTCCAAAATGGCCGGATTCTTTCACAACTCCACCAACAATGTATTAGTGTCCCAGTTTTCCCACATCCCCTCCAACATTTATCATTATTTGTTCCTGTCATCTTAGCCAATCTGACAGGTGTGTAGTGGTATCTCAGAGTTGTCTTAATTTGCATTTCTCTGATCAATAGTGATTTGGAACACTCTTTCATATGAGTGGATATAGTTTCAATTTCATTATCTGAGAATTGTCTGTTCACATCTTTGACCATTTATCAATTGGAGAATGGTTTGATTTCTTATAAATTAGGATCAATTCTCTATCCTTTATCAGAACCTTTAACTTTAAAAATATTTTCCCAATTTGTTACTTCCCTTCTAATCTTGTTTGAATTAGTATTGTTTGTACAGAAACTTTTTAGTTTGATGTAATCAAATTTTTCTAAAATAGCTTTTTATTTATAAGATATATGCATGGGTAATTTTTCAGCATTGACAGTTGCAAAACCTTTTGTTTCAATTTTTCCCCTCCTCCCCCCCACTTCCTCCCCCAGATGGCAGGTTGATCAATATATATTAAATATGTTAAAGTATAAATTAAATACAATATATGTATACATGTCTATGGCTAACTTTTAATTGGCCTCTTCCACTGAGGGTGCTGCCTCATTGACTTCCCCAGCTGGAAGTTTCAAAATTGTCTCTCAAAATAACTATCAATATAACTCGAAAGAGAAACTACATTTTAAAATCAAAAAAGACTCAAGTGTTGGTGAAAGAAGGTCACCAAACATAGTCAACTTCATTTTGTGGTCAGACTAAGAAGAAGAAAGAATTTTGGCAGGAAACAGATGAAGAGGATTTGAATAGAGTAGGACAGCATCTGGAAATCCTCATGGATGATCCTGACAATAGAAGCATCCATAGGCAGCCATTACTGGAAACTAAATTGATGAGGGAGAAGGAATTATTTGAATAAAATGTTCTCGGTAGCTTTCC
This sequence comes from Sminthopsis crassicaudata, assembly GCF_048593235.1. Lineage (NCBI taxonomy): Eukaryota > Metazoa > Chordata > Mammalia > Dasyuromorphia > Dasyuridae > Sminthopsis > Sminthopsis crassicaudata. Next base: position 39,386,660 of record NC_133619.1, read on the forward strand.
CTGTTCAGAGAGGCCCATTCTGAATGCTAAATATGATGAAATGAGGGGAAGTAGTTTCTTCTTACATTTGGAGGATTATGTATTTATGCACCTAATGGAAAAAATAGAGATGATAACATTGTTAACTTCCCTGGTATACTGAGGCTATCACTGTGGAGTTACAGGTATGTTGAGACTTGATATGATAGGACTTCAATGGCCAAAATGTGGTTCTGCTGTATCAATCAAAATAAGCAGGATATGTAAGAACCATAGGGTAAGATGTTCCCACACAGCTAGGTGATTCAATGGATAGAGTACCAGACCAGGAGTCAAAGAAAACTCATCTTCTTGAATTCAAATATGGCCTCAGACACTTACTAGATGTATGAATTTGGGCAGGTCACTTAACCCTCAGTTTCTTCATCTGTAAAAGGGGCTGGAGATGGAAATGGCAAATTATTCCAGCTTCTCTGTCAAGAAAACTCCAAATTGCATCATGAAGAATCATTGACACAACTGGAAAATGACAAAAAAAATGACTGAATAATAAATATCAAGATAAACTATTTGAGGAAATCCAAGAATCAGGGAGAAAGGAAGTATGGCAGAATTGTAAACTGGTATTACTACTGTTTAGAAAAGCCTCTGTATTATCTGAAATTAACTTCACAGTAATGCCCCAATTTGTAGGGGTCAGTATTTCTACAGTCAGGAGTGGGAAAAAAAGGAAATGGGTCCACCTGCACCTGGAAAGGAAGAGAAAGAAAGTCCCAGAATGAAGTTGCCCTTCCTTCTTCATATCATTCCATCCCCTTAAGGGTCAAAATAAATCAATTCCACAAAACATCTTTTATAAAACACTTACCACATTCCAGACACTACAATACAGACAGTGTGCTATAAGTGAAAAAAGCACTGAATTTGGAACCAGAAAAGTTTTGTCCAAATTTTAGCTTTGTTATTTACTACCTGCATGGAAGCAAGTGAGTTATTTTCCCTCTCTGAAGCTCCTTTTTCCCCAGCTCTAAAATAAAGTTTAGACTAGATGACCTTTAAAATCCTTTTTAATCTGATTCATATGAAATCTAAGATCTCACAATTATGAGGAAGAAATCTCATGAAGTCAAGTCTGGTTACTGATCATTTATTAATTCAATTACCCATAAAATGGACAAGAGGCAACATGAAGAGTGGGTGGGATGGTTACACATATCCGGGGCCTAGACAATTTAGGGATGCTTTCTGCATCGGCAGGCTAGCTTTTATGTGTTTTGTCTCCTAGTCCAAGCACAAGGAAGAGATTCGGATGCACTTTCAGAACCCCAACTTTCTCTATGACCTAAGTGTCACAAGCTCCTCAGGGGAAAGGTGTTATTGCAGGTGAAAGATGTGGTCATGATTAAGCTTTTCACTCAGCGCCTTCATCACCAACACACTCCCCTCTTGTTCAGCAGGGATGGCTGTAAAGTCTTGCACCTTGGATTGTTCCAGCATTAGTGCAAACTCCCTTCCATGATCAATTCTTCTATTTCTGTTTCCATTTAATCCTTAGAGTAATAATGGTCTACTTCTGGCTGCTAAATATTTACATAAATGCTTACCAAGTACTTTCCTCCAGTGAAGTATAAAGTCCTCAGAGGCAAGAATTGTTTCCTATTCTCCTTTGTCTCCCAGACCCCAGATCCAAGTCAACATTTAATGTTTGTCTAGATGAATCAAACAATTGTGTGATTTGGTTCTGTGAATTGTACAAGACTTGAGGATACAGAGGTAAAATTAAAGAAGGATCTACCCTCAAGAAGCTTATATTTTATTCTTTTTTTTTTCCTGTGGCAATTGGGGTTAAGTGACTCGCCCAGGGTCACACAGCTAGGAAATGTTAAGTGTCTAAGGCCAGATTTGAAATCAAGTCCTCCTGATTCCAGGGCTACTGCTCTATCCACTGCACCACCTAGCTGCCCCAGGTTTATATCCTATTGAGAGAAAATACTAAAAAGCATTTCAGGGAGATAGAGGAGATAGTGGATTCATTGTAATCTCCATCTTGTAGCTAAAAAAAGGCTCAGAGTGATATCCAAGTCATACATCTGATCCATTCTAAGGCTGAGATTTAAACCTAGCTCTTCTCAATTCACATTCCCTATGTCACATATGATGTAACTGTTTCTATGCATCTGTTTTCCATCAATTCCATATAGTTCCCTCTTCTTTCTTAATGTCTATATTACCTATCATTTATTCTTCTGCTTTTTCTTGTTCCTTCTGAACTGATATCTCTTATTAATAATACTTTCAAGGCTATAATGATTATTCCTTATTAATACATCCAAATAGATTAATTAATAAATACACAGCATAAAATGATGTTTGCTCCAAATTCAGATCAATTTTTTACCTGACTTCACAATACAGACAATTAGGAGTGTTCCAGTTAATGATAATGAGACTAGTTTTTTTTTGGTAACATTTGAACTATAATAAGTATAAACATCCCATGCACTTGGATGAACTACATATTAATCTTGATCAATTATTAGTGTTTAATGAATATGTCTTCTGACAGGCTTGGGAAGTCTCCTAGACCATGTTCACTGTTTGGGAGAAAGCCTGATACAGGAAAATACATACCAGCTATCAACATTAGTTAAGTTTCTAGTTGCCCAGAGAAACAAGTGTTCAAAGGATGAAACAAAGAGAATATATGTTTAGTGGTTCAGTCATTTTCCAGTCATGTTTGACTCTTTGTGGAATTTTCTTAGCAAAGATACTTGAATGGTTTGTCATTTCCTTCTGCAGCTATTTTTTGGTGAGGAAACTGAGGCAAACAGAATTAAGTGACTTGCCCATGGTCACACACCTAGTAATTGTCTGAGACTGGATTTGAATTCAGGAAGATGACTGAAGAGAAGAGATGTGAGAAGACATTTAGCATCTCACTCTATAATGAGGAAATTGAGGTTTAATGATTTGTCCGAGGTTTTAAGTATGAACTCCAGTCCTCTGCCTCTGGAGTCAGAAAATTTTCCACTTTCCCATAATATTTCCCATTCCACTTATGTCCATGTCTAAGCAAAAGGGCTAATGAGGATGCATGGTTTTTGATTTCTTGTGAAGGAAGTGTTTGCTTTTAAAACCTAAATGTTATGAGTAGATCATGACTGCTTATTAGCAAGCTTTAAGGGAAAAGATCATTCTGCCTTAAGGAGAATCTCATTAAAGATTTTCAAAGTGCTCTGCAAAAAGGAACCAGAATCTGCATCCATTAATTCGTAGGAGAGTAAAAATCGCAGACCTAGGGTTAGAAGGGGTCTCTGATGTCATAGAGTATAACCCCCCAATTTTGGAATGACTTGGCACAGGTTGCAATGGTAGCAGGTAAAGGCAGAGCTATTAGACAGAGAGAGAGAGAGAGAGAGAGAGAGAGAGAGAGAGAGAGGAGAGAGAGAGAGAGAGAGAGAGAGAGAGAGAGAGAAAGGGAGAGAGAGAGAGAGAGAGAGAGAGAGGAGAGAGAGAGAGAGAGAGAGAGAGAGAGAGAGAGAGAGAGAGAGAGAAAGGGAGAGAGAGTATTACTCTTCCCAGTTTTGCTTAATTTCACATATTAGCAATACCATAGTTAGAGGTAGGCAAGAATGGAGATGTCTGGTAGGGAGAAATGTTCACAGAAAAAAAATGCAGGTGGGATGGAAAGCAGACCTAGATCAAATGTAACATCATCGGAAACTAGTGGTGGTTCAGTTGGGCCTCAGATTTGAGATCAGTAATGGCTCAAGTTGTCTAGAGAGGCTTCCTAAAGAAGAATTGTCTTGGACCTTGAAGAATTGATTGGATCTTGAATGTGCAGCATTTGTATGCATAGAGGAAGCAATAAGTGGGACAGTGGGGTGGCTAGCCCAATTAGAAGGCTGTGTGCTGGCAAATAGTAAGAAGTGATGATAAAAAGCCTTTAAAGTGAAGCATAAGAGTTAAAGGTTGTTATAAGAGGGAAATAAAAAGTGCAGAAAAAATAGTCCTGAAATGATTTCTAAATTCAAAAGACAGACTCTGCAAAGTTCAGTAGTTCATTTTTAATCTGAGGCAAAGGAAGATTTGAATACTTACATTTTCATTTCATTAGATAAAGAGAGACATGGTGGATGTTGATTATTTATTGACTTCTATATAACCAACAAGGAAGTCAAAGAACACCAGGAGTAAGGAAAAATCATCAAGGAGCTATATAACAGAGATAGGCTAGTCACATGGCCAGAGAGAGGGAAGACAGATGGACAGCCATCGGATTCCATTGACATCTTCATAATATCAGAAAAAACCAAGGAAGGTCTTCAGCATGTGGGATAGAACCAATGGGAGGAATTTTGGGGAGGAGATAAATCAGAATAGTAGGCAGGAAAACATAGATGGCTTGCAATCTATAAAATGGAGGAGCCTGACAAATTACAGCCACTGACCCATTTCGGTATCATGAGAGCCTCAGAGTAAAAGTACTGACCCATTAAGGCATTTCCTTCTCAGTCAGTCTCTATATCCTTCCATCCTTGGAGTCATGGTATCTCACCTTGTCCATGATGTGAAATATTTCAAGAAAATGATGCTCTTATAACTTTTCCTTTGAGAACTCAATCAATGATTAATCACTAACGTCTCCTAAATGTTATTTCAAGAATATTTTTAAAACCAAAGAGAAAAGTTGAGCCTTCAAGCAACATCCATTTCAATTAACTTCAACATCAGACTTTGGCTATGTGACAGCTTCTAATTGTACCTTCCTAACATTCTGTTATCCATCACTGATCTCACTTTCTTGGACTATTCTTTGAATTTTATGAATCACATTTCTGTTTGAACTGCTGAAAGCAAATGAATAATTATCAAGATATAATTGTCTGTAGTTTGTAAAATATTATATAAAAGGATGGTTTTTTTCTTCTTTTAGGAAGCATATTTGAAAATTATTGTTTCCAATTTGTGAACTTTACCATAAGAAAAAAAGGTCATTTCTTCCTTTGGGGATTGAACAAGTTTCTTAAATCAAGAAAATGGCACCAAATAACCCATCACTCTGTTTTTCACCAGGACATGGGAGTTAGCAGTTCCTCCTCAGTGATAGCTGTGGGCACTATTCTGCCAGGGCGTTCCTTCCTCCAAGTACCCACTGACTTCAGTGGGAGTCTTTGGCATCAATGCCGGAGTGTTTGACAAGAAAATAACCAGAGTACCATCAACAGTAACAAGATTTTTCTTTGTTAAAAATGTCATCATTCTAGTAAGGAGTTCTGGAACCACTCAGTGTCTCAATTATTTTCTCTACTCAGGCAGACTACTGTGGGGATAGTAAAATGATTCGGAAGACTAACATTTAGGCTCTGACTCCACTGCTGGCTAGCCTAGACTTCAGCTGTCTTATCTGTAGAATGGGGGAGCTGGATAGATTTATGAAGGCCCCTTCCAGCTCTGAGTGTTATAAAAATAGGAAAAGTAGAATGGCATAATATATAGAGAGAAAAACAAGGAGTAAGGAAAACCTGACTATGAATTCTAGCTCAGAGACTTAATGTGCTGAGTATAACTAGTTGGGTCATAATGTTCTGGAATCTTAGTTTCCTCATTGGTAAAATGGAGAAAATAAAGGTATGGAATATGGAGTAAAATTAAGAAAATAAGATTATTGTGAGAATAAATAATGGCACACAAAGTATTCTGCAAATCTTTAAACACAGTAAATGCAAGATATTGCTACTCCTATGGTCAACATGGTAGCTAAACAACCAAATGACCTTTTTAAAATTTAATACATATGTGGCATTTGACTACTAGTGTCATAATATCAATTTTGACCTTAGATGTGGTCTTTTCTCCAATAGAGCATAAGTTTCTTGAGGGCAGGTAATTTCCTTTTAATCTTTGATCACCATTGTCTACTACAGGAGTTCTTACCCAAAGGTCTGTGATTTTTTTCCCCATATTTTGATGAGTATGTTTTTGTTCTGTAAATTTAACCATATATTTTATGTATTTAAAAACAAAATTCTGAGGCATGGTAAATAGGCTTAGCCAGACTTCCAAGGGGTCCATGATATTAAAAATAACAAAACAAGACCAAAAAACCTGACCTAAAACATTGGCTAGCACTTCGTAAGTACTTCTTGAATTAAATTGCTTAGTCAGTATCATGGAAGATACACTGAACTAAAAGCTATGTAATGATTTCACTCTTACCTGTCCTTCATACACAGAATGTGTATCCTCTTCTGCATGTTTAATTTTTTCTTTTTTTTCTTGAAGGGTCACTTCAAGGGTCACATCTTCCCTAGAGCTTTACCTGATATCCCCAGCTAGAAATATTTTCTCCATCCTTGAATTTTCATGAAGAACTTGGTCTAAATTTCATATTTGCTCCCATCACTCAAATGGATCTGGAATGTCATGGATTCAGGAGTTCTCTCCAACAATGCAGATCATATACTTTTGTTGCTGTATGTAGTCCAAGCTACCTTTCCTTCCCCCACAGTGAATTATGAATTCCTAGAGGGACTTCATTTCGGGAGAAAGCCCCAATGAGAGACATTGCTGGATCAAAGGGTATGCACAGTTTGATAGCCCCTTTGGGCATAGTTCCAAATTACTTCCCAGAATGGTTGGATCAGTTCACAACTCTACCAACAATGTATTAGTGTCCTAATTTTCCTATATCCCCTCCAACATTTATCATTATCTTTTCTTGTCATCTTAGCCAATCTGAGAGGTGTATAGTGGTACCTCAGAGTGGTCTTTATTTATATTTCTCTGACCAATAGTGATTTAGATTATTTATTTTTCCATATGACTAAAAAGGATTTTAATTTCTTCATTTGAAAATCGTCTGTTCAACTCCTTTGACCATTTATCAGTTGGAGAAAATATTTCATTCTTATAAATTTGAGTCTATTTTCAATATATTTTAGAAAGGAGGCCTTTACCAAAACCCTTGGATATTAAGATTCCCCCCCCCCAGTTTTCTGCTTTCCTTCTAATTTTGTCTGCATTAGGAAAACATTTCATTTTAAACCAATTTTAATGGCTTAATGGCTAAAGAGAGGCAGCTGCTAAGTAACTGAGTCTGGTATCATGAAGAGCTGAGTTCAAATCCAGTCTCAGAGACTTCTTAGCTGCATGATCCTGGGCAAGTCACTTAATGTGTGCTAGAACTGGAAAACCACTCCGGAATCTTTGCCAAGAAACCCCAAATGGGGTCAGAAAGCATTAACTATGACTGAACAACAACAACAACAGCAATGTACCCTTTCAACTCAGTGTCTGAGAACATTGCTATTGGCCCCAAGTCCCAATCCTGAGTGTATGGATGGCTCAGGATGATTCTCACTGTTGCCAGGTTACAGAAGTACCTTTGGTTGCCAAGGTATCTCCATGACTGGAATACAAAGCAAGAAAGAGATTGCCTGTGAATCCTGACCCCCAGATAGTTAATTTCCCTGACCTTCTGAAGCTTTCCTAATCTTAGTTATTTTCTGAGCTGTTTTCTTGCTTTGACAATTCTTTTGCAAGAGACTAGTTGGCTGTATCTCCATCATTTTTCTCTCTCCCATACATAACATTCTGTGTCCCTTCTTGGTATCTCCTCCAATGCCTAGAACACAGTCCCTCCTTAATCAAGTCTCTTAGAATACCAAGCTTTCTTCAAAGCTTAGCCCAGATAGTACCTTCAGACCTAGCCTTATGTCCCAAGGCGAGCCATTTATCTGCCTCAATTTCTTTATCTGTAAAATGGAAATAATAATAATAAGTACCCACCTTTCAGGGTGGTTATATGCATCACATGAGATATTATTTGTAAAAGTTCCTTTTAAATTTTAAATAAATACATTTAAACAAATAAATACAATACTAGCTACTATTGTAGAATAATGCACAGGACATATGTGCAGAGAATATGTGTGGTTGAAACATAGGCCTGAAGGGGAAATTTCAGTATTGCAGAGCTACAAATGTATTCTGGTGATATCACATTGTGCCCTAAGTGGAAAAAAAGTCTGAGAAACGCTACCCTAATTTTTACTATAAGAGTCTCCCTTTTTCCATTGGACTGTAATCAGATAGCATAGTTTTCTGATGGATACATGCTTATAAAAAATAGACCAAGACCAGATGCTATAAAAATAACTGTTATTATTATATGTAAAGGACAATTAGCCAAGTGTTTTATCAATCATTTTTCAATGCTTGGAGTTCACTGTGATTAAACACTTAATAGCTACCACATCTAATCATGTTGGAAGATTGGTATTCCTTCATGGGATATGACCAGCACCCTGGGATATGATAGTACCTCTTGATATCATTGACAATGATATTATATTGGCTTTACCTCAAATCAAGGCTACAAGAGGGGGATGCATAATACTGACCAAAGAAATGCTGCCTCAGACAGTTAAACATTCTAGCATTTCAAAAGAAATAACTATTAATGGGCCCATCTGGGTCTTGACAAAACTCCCTAGGTTTATTGCTATAATTTGGTCAGGGAAAACCTGTCTCCCAGTATTATTTCTATTCAAGTCTTTTCCTGACAATGAGCTTCAATGAGGCTTAGCACTGACCGGGGTTTCTCAAAAGTTATTTCAAAAAAGGCTGGCAAGCCTTACAAACTGGGAATTCATCAAGATTGGACCTAATGGTCTCTCTGTTTCCCATCTGAAGATCAGTTCAGCTAAATCTGAGGCAGGTCATTACCAGACTGGCTTCAGGTGGTGACTTTCTCAGTTACATTTGATTTCCTAGACAACAATTAAGAGAGAAGCCTGGTTTAGAGCAAATGGATTAGTGGATAATGTTGGAGCTGGAGGCAGGAAGACCCCGATTCCAATGCTGATTCGAATATCTTGTGATCACGGTCAACTCCCAACTTTTCTGAGTTTGTTTCTGTAAAATGAAAGAGGTTTGAATTAAATGACATTTCAGATCTATTCCCATCCTAAATCTGTGATTTTGTGACTTCTTTCTATGGAGGAGTATTCCCACTGATGAATCATTAATGCCTGCAGATTTTAAATACTGGAGAAAAAGATAATGTCATAGGGGCCAGAAATAACCAGATGGAGAGACTTTAAAAAAATTCACATACCTAGCCATTTCCTGATTTTGGCAGCAAGTTGAAGCAAAAGTGCCAATTATTAGGAAGAAGGCTGTTGTCCTAGGTTTTATTTGGTCCATCTGAAAACATGCAGAAATGGCCATTTCCCAAGGAGGCCTTTATCACCTTGTTTTGGGCTATAGGGAGTCAGGCTGAATATATGAATTTTGGGGCCGCTTCATATTTCCAATGTTTAAATCTCACCTTCAAATCTGTTCTACTCTTGCGTTTCTTAGTGTGTTCCTTAGTTCCTTGCTTTTCTCTGGGTTTGGCTACACAGTTTGAGGTCTTTCTGCTAGCATAACTCAAAGGGGAGCCACATTACTGGTATCCTAAGGCTGGCTACTCAGGGTGACCAGACTGATCTGGAACAAAAAAATCTTCCATTTCCAATTCCATAACCACTCTGATCCAACAGGCCGGGCTTGGTCTGAGCTGAATTCAGAGCTTTCATCACACAGCAGAGAACAAACTAATACTTCAATCAATACTTTCAGAAGTGAGACATCCTGTGACATGTGGGGTCCGATGAAAGCTCCAGGTGGGGAAAAAAAGCCCTAAATGGGCAGGAGTGGCTGATCTTCTGACTGCTTCAGCCCACACACATCTTACTCCTTCCTGTCATGCCGTCTTAGGATCTTAGAGCTAGCAGGGACCTGAGGTCATTTAGTCCAAGCCCTACCTGGATCATTAATCGCCTTTGCAACACCCCCAGAAAGTAGTTATTCATTCTCTGCCTGAAGACCTATTTCAGCAGGAAACCTCAGTATCTCATGAAGCAGCCATCCAGTTTACTTAGGGGCAGCTCTAAAGGAAAGAGAGAAATTTTTCCTTCGATCAAAATAAAAATCTGCTTTGTATCTCAGACTCTAATTCTGCCCTCTCAGGTCAAGCAAAAGCACTCTGACCCTTCTTTCACACGCTGGAAGAGAGCCTTCTCGCTTTCCTTGGTCTTCTCTACTCCTAGCGAGGCACACATCTACCCTATTTCAAATCTCCTGCCATGGTCTTCTCTCACCAAATGGTCATTCTTGTTGTAAACATGTTCCAGGAAGACATATGTAGAGTTGGGCAAGCACCTCAAGGGGCAAGTAGTCCAACCTCCTCATTTTATAGATTAGGAAACTGAGGTCTACAGATAAAGCGACTTTCCCAGAAAGATATACATCGTAAGCATCAGGGCTAGTATTTGAACTCAGGGCCTTTGACCTTGCAGCCAGTGATCTTAACATTGCACCATACTATATTACAATCTTCTCAGATATTTTCAGATTTGCAGTGTCTTTCCTAAAGTACGTCTGATGCTACATGAAATTATATCCGAGATTAGAGTACAGAAAGACTTGTTATCTATTTGGTCCTGGATAATTTTATTCTGCTGGCGATGCTTATTAATTTGGTAGCTTTAAAATAAACACAGTCAACTCACTATGAAATTTGTCATCCACTAAAAATTTCAACACATTTGCTCTTGTTTAGAAATTGCATATAAAATTGTATATATCATATATAATATAATAATTGTCTATGTAATAAGATAAGAGAAGGAACGATACAATGTCATTCAGCTTAAATGAGAGGAGGAAGAATGGACCCAAAGAATGAATAAAATTTCAGAGGGCTGAAGATGGACAAATACCCTATTTTGCTCTAGAACAACCTGTGACCACCCTTCATTAGGGGAAAGGAAGGGAATAATGTGTCAGGCACTATGTTAAATGCTTTATAAATATGATCTCCTTTGATTCTCATGACAACCCTAAGGGATAGGTACCATTATTATTTCCACATTTTTAGAGTTGAGCAAATAGATAGATAGAGATTAAGGGATTTGCCAGGATCACACATTCAATATGTTTTTGATACTCAAATCTCCTTGACCTATAGTCCCAGCACTTTAACCAATGTACCACCTAGCCACTTCTAAGACCTAACCTACTGCTATCATCCAGAGGCTATCCCTCATGATGTTTCCTGCAAGAGGTTTAAATCAGCTAGTTTTCATTGCTTGATTTAAAGCCCCTAAATTTTCTTTTTTTTCCCCTGGAAATCCACCATCTAAGGGAAACATGCCATTGGAACCCAGCCTCTCAAACATTTAACATAGTTGAAAAAATTACATCAAGGTCTTGATTGTGGCCTGAGATCTGATCCACTTCTCAGCTAATGAGCAGAGTTAAGATAATGGAGAGTTCTGGCCCAATGAGTCTTCACACCTTCTCTAGCTTATATTCTCACCCATTTTCTTTCTGTATTTTGACCAATTTCTCTGAGGTTCTCTTCTCCAAGGGAAGGGTTTCCTAGCACTACTTTCATGTCATTTCAGTCATGTTCAACTCTTTGTGGCCCCAATTTGGGATTTTCTTGGCAGAGATATTGGAATGATTTGCCATTTCCTTTTCTAATTCTTTTTTTATAGCTGAGGAACTGAAGCAGGTTAACCCAGGATCATCCAGCTAGTAAGTGTCAGAGGCCATATTTGAATTCAGGTTTTCTTGACTCCAGACACAATACTCTTATTCCCCATTCCACCTATTAGTGATAGGAAAAACAAAAAAATATATTTGCAGTAAGATTATATATATATATATATATATATATATATATATATATATACACACACACACACACACACACACACACACACACACACATATATATATATATATATATATGTATATATATAATTATCTGAAGCAAGATTTCCTACTAGCAAGGAGAGGGTCAGGGAATTATGCAGCCCAAAGGAGAAAAAGTTGGGAATAATATTTATCTATGCCCTTCTCATTAGAGCACAATGGCACATTGGCTGAGTTGTTTCAAGTTTAATGAGATATTTATAAGTTCTTTGCAGCATCATAGTTCTATAAAAAACGTTCTTACTCTGTGACCTTTTCCTTCACTATTTGTTTTAAACATCATCTTAGCAAAATTGGCTGGTGAACCAAAAAAAAATGCATTTAGAAAGACATAACCCAAGGAATAATGGGTAAATGACAGTCAATCATCCTTGTAATGCCCCTGGATAATTAGCATCAGCCTGTCTAATTACTCTCATGAAAGGCGAGTTGTCTTTCTTGGATTTCTGAAATATGGTCTGAGGTGTCTCAAATAACACAGGTTAGCCACTGGCTGGTCAACTGTGCCGACATAAAAACTATATTGAGTTGTACTATGATGAAAAAAATATCAGGTGCTACTTCTTTTCAAATGACTTTATAGGAGCTACTTCCCCTAGAAGCCTATACATTGTTTTTAATAATATATCAACAAGATGCTTTGTTTAAAAAAAACTCACATTGACTCATTTTGCACTAAACATTTAAAATATATAAGCATTCAGCAGAAGAATGATCTTATAATAATTAGAATTCACAAATGCTTTGGTGAAGTTTTTTTTTTTTGCAATCAGAAAATTTAAAATTACAGGATATAATTACAAGGTACTGCAAGAGCTATCAGATGGATAACCCTGTTGCCCCAGAAATGTTACTGTTATAAGCAAGTCTCTTCCTTTAATTGAGGATTTGTCAGTACGTTTATTCCAAGTGTCACCAATGCAAGTGTTCAGAAGTTAGGAAATAATTAAATTCCTATATATAATCTTTTCTAATCACCCTTTAACTTAAAAATAACTTGGGGGTGGTGGTGTGTCACCCAGAGTTGCTAGTCCCTGCTCCAAACTATCACCCACCCAGAAAACAATTTGGGGATAAAAAGATTAAAAGGTCAACTTTTTTTTTTCCTAGAAATACACCATCTGAGAAAAACATATGCCATCTGAATCCAACCTCTCAAACGTTTAACTTAGGTCAAAAGAAAGCACTGATTCCTGGAATTTCAGAGTTAGATGGAAGCAAAGGCAAAAGGACCAAGTATTTATTAGGCACCTATTATGTGGCATTTTGCTAAGCACTTTACAAATATTATCTCATTTGATCCTAGGAGGTAGAGGCCATTATTATTTCCATTTCACAGTTGAAAAAACTGAGGCAGACAGAAGTTGAATGATTTATACAGGGTTACACAAATAGAGGCTGGATTTGAATTTATATTTCCCTGACCTTAGGCCATGAGTTTTATTCACACACAGTCCCACACCTAAATTCCTCCTTACAGGATACCTCGACCTACCTTTGATGGATTCAAGAATACCCTCTACAAAACCTGATATGTGGTAACCCAGCCTCTGCTTGAATACTGCCAGGGACAAGGCTTTCTCACACAGCAGCCAATTCAATTGTCAAATCATTCTAATTATTGGATATTCTTCCTTGTCTGTGATTTCCTCATCTGTGAAAAGTATGTATATTCCCTCCAGTGATACAGATAGCCACCCATTCTAACCATCCTAGCTCCTGTGTCTGTTTTCCATATCTTCCCAGAGCATCATCACAGGGAAGTCTACCTAATAATGAGGATACCAATTTGTCCATCAGTTATTCTTCATTCTTACTACACATCTTACCCTTATTCTCTTTCTGCCCCATACTTTTTCATGACATCCTTTATACTCTATCTTCTCAGTAATCCTGATGTGTTACACACTGCTCCCTCCCCTCTCCCCCCTACCCCCTTCGTGCACCTCATCATCCCTGGTTGATCATCACTTTTCTTTTCCCAGAGATAACATTCCATAAATCTCCAGAAGAATATTTGTATGAAAAAGAAAAGCCTTGTTTCAGAGAGAAAGCATTTTTCCAAAGAACCTAATCCCCTCCTTCTCTTGATCTGGTCTGAGCCAAACTTGTTTTCCATCTGCAGAGTCTGTCCAAGGTACTGATAGATAAACACCTTTAGTTTCTAAAGGTATAGTCCTGTGATGATCCCATCAGTGTAAACAATGCATGATATAGAACTTTACATTAATAGTTACTAAACCTAATTGTATTAGATGTGGCTCAGCATTCTAGACTGTTGAGATAGTTTGCACCTTCATTTTAGTACTCATATGTTCTTGGTACAATCACATTTAAATCCAGTCATTTGCCAGTCATTGGAGATATAAAGGTAAAAATATGACAGCCTGTCCTCAAAGAACTTACATTATGAACACAGATAAAGAAAATGCAAGGGAAGGGGAATGGAGGCAAAGGATAGAACAGGCAAAGTGTTCTAGAAAAATTTCAGGAGAGAACAATTTCATTTAATGTAATTGGGTTAGGCTGTATGGAGGAGAAAAAAATATATTTATCTATTTACAGTGGATTATTTGTAGTAAACTAAGCTTGTGACTTCCTTCAGCATTTTATATTGCTTTAAACTTTAATTAACAAGAATCTATTTTCTCTCCTTCTAGAAGAAAAAGGAAAAGGAAGAGGAAGAGGAAGAGGAAGAAAAAAAAAAGAAAAGCATTATTACAAGCATGAATCATCAAACAAAACAATTTCCCTATTGACCATGTCCCCAAATGTATCATTCTGCATATTTAATACATGAACTCTTTAAATGAAGGTAGACAACATTTTTAGTATTGTTTTTCTGGAATAATCACCACCCATGAATGAATGAATGAATTAATCATTGAGCATGGCATTGATCTGAGTTATCCATATGATATTTCTTGCAGGATCTTGTAATTATATCCCATAATTTTAAAAAGTTTGATTACAAAAAAAAAAACCCTCATCAAAGCATTTGTGAATTCTAATTGTTATAAGATCAGTATCATCAGTTCATACAAATCTTCCTAGATTTCTCTGAAACTATCCATTTAAAAATTTCTTACAATATAATAGTAATATTCCAATACAGTCTAATATCATAATTTATTCAGCCATTCCCTGATTGGTGCCATCCTAATTTTTAGTTCTTTGTCACTACAAAAATAGCTGATATATATATATATGTGTATATGTAATGTATATGTGTGTGTGTGTAATATTTTCTTCTTTTGCTAGTCTCTTTGGAGCATAGGTCTAATGGTAGTATTGCTGGATTAAAGAATGTGCACAATTTAGTAATTTGGGGTATATGGTTCCAAATCACTTTCCAGAATGGATGTACCAATTCATAGCTCCTTCAACAGTGCATTAATGTAACTGCCCCAAAGCTCAAATATCTTAGAGAAGATATGTAGAGAGTGTGCCCCAGGATTCAGAATTGGCAGGGCAGAACAACAGTGAAATAAGGAGGAAATCTACTCAAGAATGAAGAACAGGGCTGTATTAAACTGGTTAATCAAAGGGTTAAAACAATGAAAGGACAAAAATGAGGCTACAACAATAATAGATTGATACTTCAAGGACAATCTGGGCAATTAGTGTCCCAATGTAGAAAAAGAGCAGATTTAGGATTGAGATCACAAAAAATCAAAGGATAGGTGATTGCAATCAGCAGAAACATAAAAGTTCAGTCATGAAGATACAATAACCTAGTTTTGGTGAAAACAAGATTTCAGGTGTAACCCTTGTTAGTGCCTGAGGCAGAATGAAAATGGCTGTCTGGAAGATAAGGGAGTTAATAAATTGCTTAAAGAATCCTCAGCCTGAATATTAACATCACTCACAGTTTTGGGTGAGTTCAAAAGGAGATTCCTCCAGTGACAAGTTGTGGATTCTATTGATTCTTTGATCTTTTAATCCAACAGTAACCAATAATTTTCTTTCATTATTTCATAAAAATATGACGTTAAGGGTGTTTTGTTTGTTTGTTTCATCTTTTTTTTCCCCTGAAAGGCTAATAATTATTAGATTCTGCTTCTGAACTTTTTTTCAAGTTATTTCTGGGACTTGTTTTCTTGTATTTGTATTCCTAGAACTTAGCACAATGACTGGTACGTAGTTCTTGATAATGTTGTATTTCTATCTATCTATCTATCTATCTATCTATCTATCTATCTATCTATCTATCTATCTATCTATCTATCTCTATCTGCCACATATCTATTTGTCCATCATCTAACTGCATCTATCATCTATTCATATGGCAGGTTGTCTCTTTCTCTCTTTTTCCTTCTCCTCCCATGCCATTCACCTGCTTAACAACCTCTGATGACTCCCTATAACTTCTAGGATAAAATACACCTCTTCATCTTGTAATTTCAAACTCTTTAGAATCTGGCTCTAGTCTACCTTTCCAAATGTATTTAATTAACATGATTGTCCTCCCTCATTGCATATTCCAAACCATCCTACTTGTTTTTCCTTGGACTCAGAATTTTATCTCCCATATCCAAGCATTTATAAAGACTGTACTTCAAGCCTAGTATATACTTCTTCCATACTTTTACTTCAAATAATTCTTAGTTTTTTTTTGAGGCTCAGCTCATTTTCCACATCCTATGAAGAACCATTTTCCAATAGATACAATTATAAGTTCTCTTTTCTTCGCTTCAAATTATGTATGTGTATATCTGTTTGTGTCACTTCACCCCAGTGGAATGTGCATTTCTTGAGCATATAGATTGGCTTTCATTTTACTTTTGTAACCCCAACACTTAGAACAGCCCTATGTACATAGTAAGTGTTTAATAAATATTAGGTTGGATTAGGAATCTGATATATATTCAATCTCTCATACCCTGTCTTTCCAAAAGTGTCTTCTGATAGTTTCCTCATAGACATACTTTCAAAGAATCCTTTTATTCTCCTTGATAAACTGGAAAAGTAAGAGATGTTCCTTGAATCCCTGATTTTTCCTTCTAGTTTTTTCACACCTAGATGGTGCAGTACATAGAATTCTAGAAGTGGATTCAGAAAGAGCTGAGTTCAAATCCAACCTCAGACTTCACTACTGTGTGTCTCAGTTTCCTCATTTATAAAATGAGGATAATAATAGTACCTATCTCTGGAGGTGCTGTGAGGATCAAATAAAATAACTGTAAAGTGTTTAGCACATAGTAACATCTATATAAATGCTAGTTATTAAAAGTTATTTTTATTAGAGGAGGGACTAGCCTGTACTTTGAGCATAAGCAAAATTACTTGGTTTTGGCAAAAATACAACACTGAACATTCTTTGCAAGACACAACAAGGTTCTCCCTGTTCTCCTGATGAGCTGAAAGTGAGATCTGTAGAGCTTTGCTACTCTTGCTAATATTTCCCCTGGAGAATCTTTGTTTTATGCAATGGATCATATTATTGATATCTAATTCAACAAAAAGACTATGGCATCAATAATATAAGAAAGAGAGATTATTAAAGAAGAGAAAAAGGATTTTCTAAGGAAAATAAAAGAGAATTTCAGCTTTAATTCTGGCTCTGCTCCTGTGCAGCTTTAACTGAATCCTTTGGACTTCTCTGGGTCTTGGTTCCCTCTCCTGTAAAATGAGGGGGTTGAACCAGGAGAATTTGAACATCCTTTCCAGCTCTCACATTCTCTCATTCTATTTAACATGCATTGTGGTGCCATGTCACATCCTGTACAGTGGAACCCATTTGTGAAGACGACGGATATAATGTGAACTGTTAGTGCAAGAGGAATGAAAGCCCCACATTGTTTCCTTGAATCTATTGTAGCAAAATGAATAATGGAGTTCTCTTGTGGCTAAGAATGGCTTTGCTTTCAGAGTCCTCCTCTCTATTTTACTTGGATTCAAGACTTGTCAGAGAACAGTCAGTCAGATACAAGGATGAGTCTCTATCAATCTGAACTCAGGTGAAGGGTGATTCTCCAAGACAAGTAGGAAGTCGTTTGTAACCTGAGCTTCTGAGCCCACTTCAGGAAAGGTCACCAAGTTTGAGGGAAACTTGAGTTTCCCACACACTTGAGGGTGTCCACTTATGTCTGGCTCGCATCAGAACAAGGAAGGTACTAAACAGTGGTAGCTCCTAATAGAGTCTATTCTCATGGCTAGTCTGATGTTGGGGTACAGTTTCAGACACAAAGCAGACTATAGATGATTTCCAAGACTGAACATAGTTCCTTTCTATACAGCTGCAGCTTACCCAGATTTCTCTAGGCTGAATGATTTGCTAGCAGCAACAGAAAGACAGGGCAGAGGCAGATTTAGGCTTAATCTCAGGAAAACTTCCTAACAAGAATTTTGTGGTTCAGTCATTTCTGGGTTCAACTCCTTGTGATTCCATTTGGGGTTTTCTTAAAAGGTACTTAGCCATCGAGTTCAATCCCATATATGACACTTGAGGAAATCAAGTCCCAGAGAAGGGAAATCACTTACTCAAGATCACATAATTAGCCAGTGATAAGGTTGAGACCTAAGCCAAAGCACGGGGACTTCTATTTTTTCCCACTATGCCTTGCTGACCACTTATTGAATGGGTGACTATTCACTGGAATTCTTCGAGTAAAGGGTGAGTGATCACCTGTCAGAGATTTTGTAGAGGGACTTCTCAGTCAGGTAAGATTGAATTAAATGTTTTCTGACATCCTTTCAAACCTTGAAATTTTTTTGATTTTAGAAGAACCAGGAAGGTCTCCCTGTCCCACTCAACTACTCATGTCATCTGCTGACTAATGTCTGAATTTCCTATAATTGGGAAGGAGAGAGAGATGGAGGCTTTTTATGAAGAATAAGGCTCAAAACACAAGCACTTCCAGGAGAGAGTCCATATCTATTTCAAACTCACTTAAACTTAAACTGATTGACAAATGACTTAATTAGATTCTTTCCCTGACAAAATATAGAAAAGGAAGAAAAGATTGACATGGCTGTGGTTTACTGAGAAGGAGGAGGAGATGCTGTGAAAAAGAAAAAAAAGCAAATATGGATTTCAAAACAAACTTTACCTATTATAGAAGTAACTGAACATAGAAGAAAGAATGATGGGCTAAGAGTCAGGAGGGAACTAAGTCTGAATCCTGCTTCTATAATTAATTAGAATTTCTTGGGCAAGCCAGTTGGTTTTTCTGAACCTCAGTCTCCCCATCCATAAAAGGGGGATAATAATATAATACTGAACTCACTAAGTTGTAAATACTAAATGAGGTCATAAAGGGGAAGAATAAAAATGAGCAATAGAAATATCAGTAGATTTCACTATTATATAGACTAGGAGGAGGGGTTAGTAATTGCTCACTAGGATTGTCTTTTAAAGTAATAATTTCCATATGCAAAATGATTATATATGATCTTGGACAGAAATAAAAATACCTTAAGTAATACCAGACTTCTGGATTAGGGGACCATGAGAACAAAGGATCATCTCACTGAGCCTGTCTCACTCCAGTGTTTTGTCTGTTAAGAGGCATAAGTCATCAGCAAGTATTTATTATGTTCCAGACACCATGTTAAGAGCTGAGGATATAGTGAAAGACAAAAACAGAGTTTCAACCCTTACAGAGTTCACTTTCTAAAGCAAGAGACAAGTAAACAAGTACATAAATGCAAAAAAAAAAATTGTAAAAGGTTAGAATGGAGATAATGTCAGGCATTGAGGGTGACCTGGAAAGGCTTCTTGTAGGAGAACAGCTTTTAGCTATGGTTTGAGAGTATATCAGGGGTGGGGGAAAGCCGGTTAAAATCCATGAAGTCAGATGTAGTATCTTCTCTGAAGAACAGCAAGAGAGCCCGTCTCTCCATACTGGAGAGTAAGCATAAAAGAATAAAGCATAAGAAGTCTGAAAGACATGAAGAATCCAAGTCATGGAGGACTTTAAAAGCTCTGATTTGTAGCATTTGTCAATTTCTGAGGTCAAAACGCTCAAATTTAAAATTTAACAATCGCGTCTCTAAGCCTGTATGGTTTGCTCCAGCATGGACCTCTGATGGAGGCTTTGAACTTCTCAGAGTAATATTTGTTGTCTACATTCATAACCAAAGCAAGTGATCGATTTTAGAGGCCAGTGAAAGTAAAGCTGTATTTTTTATCTAAATGCAAGTACCCTTAAAAAATCTACCCATCATCTTTTCACAGACCTAGGTTAAGAATTCCTAGCAACAATATTCCCATTTAATAAGAGAAAGAGCAGTAGCTTAGAGAGATTCAATAATTTATTCAAGGTCACACAGCTTAGACAGAGATGGGATTCAGACCCAGGTTTCTCTTAACTCGATGACCTGTCATGCTGACTCACTACAGAGTTCAGAGAATGATGGAATCATGGACTTAGCACTGGAGAGTCCCTCAACTCCATCTGCCCCATTTTACAAGCATGAAATTTGAAGCTTAGAAATGTAAGTGACTTTTTCAGGATTATCCATTGCTCTAGAGTGGTTAAGGAAAAAGAGACGTTTAAAAATTTATTCCCGAATAATTGTGAAATGTAAAGACAATTTCGAGTCATCTTTATTTGGCTTTTTTATTCCAAAAATGTTCCTCTCAAGCAAGGTAAGAAATAGAGAACAAAATCACGAGAAAGCATTTATTTCCCTGCGCTTTTTTTCTTCCTCTTTGCCCCCCTGTAGTGTAGAAAACATAGCAGTTTGCAGTAGGCCTTCATGCTGAGATGCACAATTTTATGCACCTATAAGTAATACCCGCTTGCCCTGTGGCATTCCACACACACAAAATAGAATTTTATGAGTCATTGAGCGGCTCCCAAGGTGGTACCAATTTCTATGCAAAATGTTCAACTAATGACTAGCACAATATTTAAGACTTTAAACCCTTTCCATTTACCTGACCCCAGACACATGAACTGTCTTCTCTAAGGCCTAGAGGGTCCTGCAAAAATAGACCCTTTCCCCCCCCCAGAGTATGGAGAGCTAAAGAGCTTCTTTTAAATTCCCTTCCCCTTTCCTTTACTTGCTTGTGAAAAATGCTTCATATTTTCTCCTTTCCGTGCGAAGAATCCCAAAGACAGGATGGCTCAGCAATGCTAGCCCTTCAATGGCTGCCAATGGTCTCGTCATGGCAAAACTAATATAGGGACTTGTACCAGCCATCTAAGCCTGCCTTCTAGCTTTACCCTGGTGCAGGAACCCTTTCTCCGCTAGGTGCCAAGTGTAATGTCCAGGTAAAGTGTTATTGCATAGTGACTGGGTGAGTGTTTTTTCAACTTTCTTAGAACTGTGTAACAATGCGGGATGAATCTATTATTCGAGGAGATACAGTAGCCTCTTTACAATGAGGAGAGTGCCGAAGTTGGCTTCTTATACAGGGTCCCCAAATTATGGGCAGCTAGATGGCAAATGGATAGAGCACAAGGCATGGAATTAGGAAAACCTAAATTCAAGCCTAACCCCAAGCATTTACTAGCTGTGACCCTGGGAAAGTCACATGTCCCTAGGAAATTCACTTAACCCTGTTTACCTCAGCTTCCTCATCTGTAAAATGAGCTGGAAAAGGAAAGTATCTTCAGTATCTCTGCCAAGAAAATCCCAAATGGAGTCATGAAAAGTCTGACATGATTGAAGCAACTGAACAACAATAATCAAAACTTATTCATATATACATATATATATATAAATATAACACATACATATGAATGTATATATTATATTCACACATATATACAATATATATGAATGGATATAAATACATGACATGATGAAACTTTAAGAAGGACTTTGAGAATCCTACAGTACTTAAGTTATATCTATACATCCCATCATCAATATCAGTCATTTTGATTCATATGGAACTTGGATTTTTTTGTTGTTATTGTCTTGATTCTATTCTTCCAAATCCACTTTTCTTTTGTTTTAGAGTTTTAAACTCTCATCTTCATTCAGGGACTTTGAGAAAGTGATTCAATGTTCTAAAGTATCTATCCTCACATTCTTACTAATTTCTTTTTTAGAAGCTCTGATTTCCACCTACCTTTAGTCCTAATTTCCTGTCTTATTTCTTCCTTTAATTAAAAAAAAATTCTCTTTTGAACCAAACTAGGTTAAGTTTATTGTTTATGTCCATTATCTTTCTTTTGGAGTTTCATTGCTGGTTTTGCTTCTTGTATCATGGATTTATATCTAATCTTTTTCTTATCAAGCCTACTTGTTCCTCACTGCTTTTCTCCTGCTCAGTTAGCATTGTATAAAGCTTCCACACTGTTTGATCCCAATTCCATATTCTGTTAGAGCAGGACAATTTCAAAACTATCTTCATGTCCTTCTTTGGTGGGACAGCTTTTCAAATTCTTTAATACAATTATGATACTCAATACAATTGGGTTCAATAAAGATTTATTAACTACCTGCTAAGGCTATACTTCTCCAGACAACACAACTCTAGTTCCTTTAATTAATCCACACATCTTCAGATGCAATCTCCAGACCCTTCACCATTCCACAGGTCCTCCTATGAAATTCTTTCTTTTATCACTGTCTGTTCTAAAAGGGGTTACCCACAACTGAACAGAGTATTCTAGTTGTAGTCTGACCAAGGTACAGTACAGTGGGATTATCGTTTCCTTACCCCTGGAAACTCAGATGCAATCTCCAGACCCTTCACCATTCCACGTGTCCTCCTCTGGACAGATTTCCTTTTATCACTGTCTGTTCTAAAAGGGGTTACCTTTTATTACTGTTCTAAAAGAGGTTACCCACAACTGAGCAGAGCATTCTAGTTGTTGACTGACCAGGGGATAGTACTGTGGGACTATCATTTCCTTATTCCTGGAAACTCTTTCTCTCCAAAACCCAAGATGACATTAACTTTCCTGGCTACTGAAAACATACTGAGCTTGCAAAGTCAGCAAATCATTGAAAAGGAATAATTTCTAGTCACTGAGAGGAAACAGATCTGAAATGGCAACATGACATTTTGTGAAGATTCCTTGAAAGATAAAACAGCAGACAACCTGGATTGATGGTCATCTGATCATTAATGTCAATTGAGGCATAAAAAAGGGATGCACACATTTGCCTAAGGTATTTTTCCACTGTCATGGAGGAGGTCAAGCACAAAGTCTGGGTCAAGGAGGAATTTCCTATAGCCAATGGTCATGTTTGTGGACAGCATTGTTTGCAAGAACCCCTGAGACATTTTAGAGATCTAGGATGGGATTCACTCAAGTGAGTTTTACCTTACTTTCTCTGAAGGAAACACCAAATGGATGAAAATTGAATGAACAACTCATAAATCAATATATGTCTTGAGCAGATGTTGAGGATAGATACTGAAATAAGGTAACTGGGAAATTTTGCAGCATTTTAATGACCCCAAGATTTTTCCTGAAACAAGCACTCATGGTTGAAAAAAACAATATTGTTTTGTGACTGTGAGTCTTGGGAACACAACAACCCCTGAATGATTGAAACTGAGGTTTGTCCTTAGAGTGAGTAAAGAGGCTTCATCACACCACAAACAAAGTGATATTACGTAAAAGTGGTATCACGCATTGTTGGAAGAAACATTCACACACGCTCTGCTTGAGTTTCTGAGTAATTCATTATTAAAACCTTACCAGAAGTTGATTCCCACTCTAACAATGAATGCCCCCAACCTGAAAGCCAGTTTGATGCATCTTGAATCATAGAATTATAAATGTAAAGTTATAAGTATAAATTATAAATAAAGCAATTATAAATTATAAAATAAAGTTATTGAATTATAAATTTTAAAGTTAAAGAAGGAACTCTGAGAGATGAAAGTTAAGGAAACTGAAGTTAAAAAGTTATGTGGCAACCCCATGGTCACACAATTCATAAATGTTAGAGGCAGGATGTGAATTCACATGGAGAGGGGACTGGGGTAACTTTGAGAAATTTTGCAGTGCTTTTAATGACCTTTCTAAAACTGAATGCAGGACCCTTTCCACTGCCACAGAGTCAAAATACTGTTCAAAACTCCTTTGCCCCTAAGAACAGTCCCTTATCAGTCCTCCCAAAACAAATTGCTTTGAGAATGCATCTGTGTTTTAATGGGTGGGATGGAGTGTTTTAAGGAAGATGATCAGCTGGAGAAGCCAAAACCCAAGAAATATCCAAGCCTTGCTTGAGGCTTAGTTTAGAGCAGAGGTGAATGTGGCTCTCAAACATGGACTCCTGGGGAAAACTTTTATTGCACAGTGAGACAGATGATCTCATCTGGAGGACCCCCATCGACTTGTTCAGCCTAGCAGCCTTAGCAGCAACCACCTGCAGCTCCATCTGGGGCCTACTAAGCAATACATCCCAGCTGTCCCTTGCAAAGGCAGGTTCCCCCCCAACACTATCTTCCCATCTATCTCCCTCCCCATCTCTGAATGTGACAAATTAGCTTTTATTTTGGACAATTAGTTAATTTGGCAGTGCAAAAAGAGGGACAAAAATGTTCTTAAAAAATAAAAAGCTAAAATCACAAACAAAATCAGCCAGAAGCCAATAGATGCCTTTCTCTTCCTGGGTTTTTCTTTCCAGGATGGCCCATTTTGAATAAATTGCATTTATCAACACAGGGCTTTAGATATACCCAGTTCCAAACAAGATTTTTTTTAACTTCTCCCAGAACATAGCAGTCCTTTCCCTGCCTGTCTTCATTTAATATTTGACTTCAGTTTTAGACTTTGCCAAAATGTATTGAAATTGCCACTGTCTCTGCCCTGGACCCCAGCTTCTACTTTCTCCCCTCTCCAAATCAGCTTCCACACGGCTACCCTATTCCTAAAATAGTGGTCTCCCCATGTCACCCTCCTTCTAGGAGGCTTCAGGGCCTTCCTATTGCTCACTGAATTCTTTCTCTATATTGATTGAATTTTGCCAGAACGAGACAGCCCTTCATGACCTCTGTGCTAGGTTATTAAAGTAGTCGCCAATTAGGTGCTCTCCTTGCTCTAGTTTTTGGCCCTCTTCAAACCATCCTTCACATAAATGCTGAAGTTCTAAAGTATAAGGCTCACCATGGTACTCCATCACTCAAGAAGCTTACTTGCTTCCCTGCTGACCTTAGGGATAAAATAGAAACCTTCTATTTGGCATTTAAGCCACTTAATAACCTGTCCCCTTCTTATCTTTCCATCTCCTTAAACATCATTTCCCATCCATTCACTCCAGAGCCCAGTCATATTGACCTACTTGCTGATCTCCCCACTTTATACTTGTGCTACTAATATTTATTAATAATAACAGCTCACAATTGTAATAGTTGCTATAGATCAGGCAATATCCTAAATGTTTTACAACTATTTAGAAATTCCTGTTTTCTCCATTAGAATGTAAGCTTCTGGTAAGAAGTTTTTTTTTTTTTCTTAATTCACCTGAGCCTAGCATATAACAAGTACTAAATAAATGCTTGGATGGATTGATCTCTGATCCCTTTCTCTTTACCTCCAGTTTTTTTTTTTTTTTGTTGTTGTTGTTGTTTGTTTGTTTGTTTGTTTTTTGCTGAGGCAATTGAGGTTAAGTGACTTGCCCAGGGTCACACAGCTAGGAAGTGTTAAGTGTCTGAAGTCAAATTTGAACTCAGTACCTCTTGACTTCTAGGGCTGGTGCTCTATCCATTGCACCACCTAGCTGCCCCCAGTTCTTTTTTTTTAAGCAATATTTTTTCCAACTATACAGAAAGACAAGTTTTAACATTCACTTTAAAATGTTTTGAGTTCCAAATTCTCTTCTTCTCTCCCCTCTAAAGTAGTAAGCAATTTAATATAGATTATCCATGTGTACCTCTACTTCTTAAAACTCTCTTCCTCTCTTCAAGCCTCAGTTCCAATGTCATCTCCTATTAGCAGCTTTTCTTGAGTTCCCCAATTAATAAAGTCATTCCTCAAAATTGGTTGGTATTTATTTTTGAATATATTTTTGCATTTGGTTTTCTATGTATATGCTTCCAGTCTGGATAGAATGGAAACCTCTTTGAAAGTAATGATTGCTTCCTTTTTGTTTCTGTGTTCTGAGCATCCAGCCACAGGGGCTTATCCTTCTCTGCCTGCCTCCGGTTGAGTTTTGCATGGCTCAAATTCATGCTTGGCTGAACTGATTGGGGTGAGGCCTTCTGCAGACAGCCACCATGTCAAGCAGGCCTTCTTGTAATATTTTCCCCAATATAGGCCCACATTACAAAAGTCCTGGTGAAAATCTAACCTGAAATCAGCAGGGCACTTTCACAAATGTTGGCTCTAAATCAAACATGAAGGCAGATATTTCAACACTGGGCTTTTTTGGTTTTGCAAGGGGATTTAAGTGGGCTTGGAGGACCTTATCTCTGAAACTTCCTACCTGGGTGTTTCCATTTCCTCATTTGTGAAGGGCAGAGACCAGAAGGTCTCTGAGATTCTTTTTAGACCAAGAGCTATGATGCTTTAATCCTAAATCACTTCATATTCTTGGTCCTCAGTTTCCTCATTTGTAGTAGGGGAAAGAGGAGTGGATTAGATGGCCTCTGAGGTCTCTTCTACTTCCAAATATGTCACAGAATGGGTGGTCAAATTTATACTTTGTCGGTGGAGTTGTGAACTGATCCAACCATTCTGGAGTGCAATTGGTAATGATGCTCAAAGGGCCATCAAACTGTGTATACCCTTTGATCCAGCACTGGGCTTGTATCCTAAAGAGATACTAAAGAAGGGAAAGGGACCTGTATGTGCAAAAATGTGGCAGCCCTTTTTGTAGTGGCTAGAAACTGGAAGATGAATGGATGCCCATCAATTGGAGAATGGTTGGGTAAATTATGGTATATGAAGGTTATGGAATATTATTGTTCTGTAAGAAATGGCCAGCAGGAGGAATACAGAGAGGCCTGGAGAGACTTACATGAACTGATGCTGAGTGAAATGAGCAGGACCAGGAGATTGTAAGATGATCAATTCTAAAGGATGTGGCTCTTTCCAACAATGAGATGATTGAGGCCAGTTCCAATGGTCTTGTGATGGAGAGAGCCTTCTGCATCTAGAAAGAGAACTGAGGGGACTGAGCACGGACCACAACATAGCATTTTCACTCTTTTGTTTTTGTTTGCTTGCATTTTATTTTCTTTCTTATTTTTCTTTTTGATCTGATTTTTTCTTGCACAGCAAGATCATTGTATAAATAAGTATGTATATATTAGAGTTAGCATTTTTTAATACCATGGTTAACATATATTGGATTCCTTGGCATCTAGGGGAGGGGATGAGGGGAAGGGGGAGGAAACTTGGAGCACAAGGATTTGCAAAGCTCACTGTTGAAAAATTATCCTTGCATATGTTTTGGAAATAATAAAAAAAAAAGCTTTAATTAAAAAAAAAAAAGAATGGGTGGTCAAAAGAGGGTTATTTTCCCTCTGGGAGTTTGTTGGGGGGGACATAATTCTATGTCTAACCGATCCTTTGCAGAGATCATTTCCTGTCCCCGATTTCGCTAATGTGGAAAGCTCCGGGGCCATCCAGGGAAGGTTAATTGGAGATGGCAGGGCCCGCAGTGGGGTGGTTGGGCCAGCTGCTCCGGAGCGCGCTCCTTGATCAGCACTTTCTCCCCGGGCCCGGCCCGGGCTGTCGCCAGCTCCCCGGCTGGCTCCCGGCTCCGTCGCCTCTCTGGCTCCTCATTTCTGTACGCTTCACTCCCCCTCGCCTCTCCTCGCCGGCCCCATCCATCCGGCCGCAGCTCGCAAAGTTTGCCATGTGCGCTGACCCCGGGCCGACCCCGAGCCATGATACAAACCGGGGGATTGTCCCGACCCTCTAATTGCCCACCTTCCGTCCATGAGAACCGCGGCCAGCGGCCGGCAACACAGCCCCGGGCCGACCCCCGCGCGGCGGCCGCCAGAGGAAGGCCGCCGTCTCTGCGCCGGGGAACGGGCAGCGAGGTGTCCCTCGCTCGCTGGGAACCAGAGAGGGCCTTGTCACCCGCTGACTCACCCACGGATGCCGAGAAAAAGGGCCTCTTCCAGGGCGGCTCCCCCACCCCGGCCCCGGGCCGGCTCCCGCGCCTCCTCGTTACCCTCGCTCCCACGGCTCGCGCCAAAGCTTTACTTATCCTATGAAACCCCAAATTTGTTTGTATTTAATTACAGGGCACAGGGAGCGCTCGGCTTTCCAGCAGGAAGCTATTTTGTGCCCAAGCAGCATGAGAAATTGCCAAGGCAGGTGGGCTAATGGATGCAAAATGGCAGGAGGGGAGTGAGCGGTGGCGGGGCCGGGACGCAGTGCTATTCTTGGCCCTGCTTTCAATTTACTCACAGATCTCAGGTGAGCTATCGCTGCGCTGCTCTCCACTGAGATTTAAAGCAAAGAAAAGCCAGGAAAACACTCTGAAGAGGTTTCGTTGCTTGGTTTTGACGGGACTTGTAATTTCATCTTTAAATGGAAATTTCTTCTCTTTGGCAAGCCCTTTCATTTCTCCTCATCTCAGTTTCCTCATCCATGAAATGGGCATAATCATCCTTAACCTCCCCAGGTGGTTGTGAGGAGCAAATGAAAGGATATTTGTCAAGCACTTAGCATAACACCATAGAGGATGTTACATAAATATTAATTATTATTAGCACAGTGTAATTCCTTGCACATAGATGCTATATAAATATTTTATTAATATCATTAAGTTTAATGTACTGTTTTAGAGAGTTAAGTTTAATATACTGTTTTAGAGTTTCTTCTATTTGCCAAGCCATTTGGTTTCTCATCTCAGTTTCCTCATCCATAAAATGGGGATAATCCTACTTAACCTCCCCAGGTTGTTGTGAGGAGCAAATGAAAGGATATCTGTCAAGCATTTAGCATAACACCATATAAATATTAATTGACATTATCACAACATAATACAAAGATGGTATATAAATAGGTATTATTAATCTCACTAAATTTACTGGTTTAGAGAGTCGCCTAGGATTATACAGTTGGTTATATCTAACAGGTAACACTTCAACCGGAGTTTCCAGACTCCAAAGATAATCCTAAAACAACAACAACTACTAATGATGATGATGATAATAGGGATAGCTAGATGGTGAAGTGGATAGAGCACTGGCTCTGAATTCAAATTCAGCCTCGGATACTTAACACTTCCTAGCTGTGTGAACCTAGGCAAGTCACTTAACCTCAATTGCCTCAGCAAAAGTAATTAAATGATTGAAAGAATAATAATAATGATGATAGCTAACATTTATATAGCACTTAATAGGTGCCAGACACTATACTAAATGTTTTACAAATATTATTTCATTTAATCCTCACAACACCCTGGGGAAAATGAGTGTTATTTCCCTAATTTTACAGACAAGGAAACTGAAGTAAATAGAGGTTAAATGACTTGGGAAGTTGCTAAGTTTTTATGGTCAGATTTTAACTCAGTCTTCTTAATTCCAGGCCCAAAGCTCTAACCAGTATACTACCCAGCTGCCTCAGTAGGTCATATGACCTCCTGAAAAATAAGGCAATATATATGAGTTTGTTTGTATAGATGAATGTTGAGGTAATCATTATGGAGATGCCAATAGTGTGTAGCCTGAAGAAAAGAAAGTATTTGAAGGACTGCCTTGTCAGAGAGGGATTAGATCTGTTCTGCTTGGCCCCAGGAATCATGGGTAGAAGTGTCAGGAAGGCATATTCAGGCTTGATGGTAGGAAATACATGCTAAAAATGAGAACCATCCCAACACAGAATAGGCTGCCCAGGAAAATGGCCGATTTCTCATCACTTAGGAGCTTCAAGGAAAAGGCAAAGGAGCACTCGTTAGGGATGTTGACTGACGGCCAGAGTGGAAAGCCCATTATAGTCCAGAGGTCTTCAGTTTCTTACCGAAGACTTGGGAACTTTTGGGGATGCTTCCTGGATGCCTTTCAGCAGCGTCATAGTATCTGTGTGAATCAGCAGAGATGAGTCGGAGCTATTTGCTTTGACAACTCTTGGGATGGTCTCCATCAAGATCTGAGTTGATGCCTGGAAAGGCAACAGTCTACTCTGTTGTAATTTAATTGACTAATCGCCTCAGGATCCCTCTACAGGGAGTCGCACTCATAACCACTATTGCACCTTGTCCTTTTACTTTCTGACCTTTACTTTCTTGGTTAATCTCTTGCCTCACAAAACCAAAATCTAAGCTCTCAGTCCTTGGAGGAAAAATAGCCACCCCCTCCTCCAAAGGGCCAGTTTCCTACTCATTAGGAAAGTCTCACTTCTCTTCCTTAGCTCCAAATCCTTAGGGGGCCTTCTTCCTGCCCTATAGTTTTCCACTTTTCAATTTCCTGACAGAGGTCTACTGTCCCTACACAGCCTCTTCCTTCCTTCATTTCACATGGAAGGCTTCCCATCTTCATAAGGAACAAATACTTCATTCTTTCTGATGAATCTGAAGGTGAAGGAGCATTATTCCAGCCCATTATGTTATCTTAGAGGGAAATCCAACTACAACTTGAATATACATGATGGCTGTGGCAGAAATTCAAATATCACACCATCCATTTAGGTCACTGCAAAATTCACCTGCTTCCTCTACTGTCTGGAAATGCGATGTTTGTGATTGTTGTTCTTGCTAGTAGTTCCCCTCTAGCAGTCTTTGTGGGGAGGTTAACTGTGGAATTTGGGGAAGGGAAAATTTGAGAGAGGGCAGTCTGGATAGATTGCAGGAACTGGAATCAGGAATACCCATCTTCCTGAATTCAAATCTAATCTTGGACATCTACTAGCTATGTGACCCTGGCAGGTCACTTAACTCTGCTTGCCTCAGTTTCCTCATCTGTCAAACGAGTCAAAGCAGGAAATGGCAAACCAGCTTCAGCTGAGTTAACACTCTTTGCCATCTTAACTGTAACAACCAATTTCCTTTCCCTTGCTCTACTGATATCTTTGTCTCCTTAGTCTGCCATTCTCCAATTGATGGGCATCCACTTAGTTTGTATGTATGTGAAATATGGTCTGAAATCTCTAAGCAGAGTCGTTTGTGTTTGTGCTACATGATTCACTAATTGGGATGCCTTCAGGCTAATCATTTCAAGTCTGAATGGATGAAGTCACCCAAGCCATGGTCTCAGGAAGTCTGGCAATGCAGAGGAAGCAGAGGCAGTGGGATCAGCATACATGGTAAAGATATAGCTGAGAGTAGAGAAGTGGATGGAAAGGGAAGCAATGAACCATTAAAAATGAGGTTCATAAGTTTGGGGAAATATTCTTAGGGATAAGTAAACATTTTACTAGGCAGCTAGGTGGTACAATGGAGAGAGAACTGGGTGTGTAACCCAGAAGATTTTAAGTTCAAATCTGACCTCATACACTAACTTGCTCTGTGATCCTGGCCAAATCATTTCACTCTGTTTGCCTCAGTTTCTTCATCGGTAATATGAGCTGGAGAAGAGAATGGCAAACTACTTTGTCAAGAAAACCCAAATGGGATCATAAAGAGCTGGACATGACTGAAAAACACAAATTACTTCACTGACTACAAGATGTACATGATTTAGTTTGTTATGCTGAGAAAAATGGATCTCCCACCCTTTGAAGTTATTTTTTTTGTATATTTTTATTTTGATGCACATGCTTCCCTGTGTGTGTATGTGTGTATGTTAATTCCTCGGGGCTGAATATTCCAGTTTTGCATACCCAAGAGCTAGAATAGTTCCTGGCAAACAAAATTTATTAATATTTAATAAATTGTAATATTTAATTTAATAATTATTTAATATATATTGCTGAAATGAACTGATGATAAGAAACTTCTATATGTAAGTTGGGGAAAATGGGAGGTAGTCAATGAACCCAGGTTCCATCATCATGCATAAGGTGCTATTCCCCATATGGAATAAGCTGAAAAAACTACTTGCCAGATAGAAGTGATGGCGACTAATTGAAAGAGCCTTAGAGCACGCATAGACATTCTGTAAATGGTTCTGACATGCTAAATAAGTGTTGGCAGATAGCTTCCTTTATTGGCTGCAATTATAGAAGTGGGTGATGGTTTTGGAGGTGGAATGGAGAGCAAGGGCTTTAACAAAGCATTAGATGATCTTGGTCTCTTTTCTCTTGGTTTGATTTTTTTTTTCCAGCTCACTTACTTTTGCTACTTGGTGAGGAATAGTGCTGTAAGGGTCCTCTTCCCACTTACAGCCAATATGTGGTCTGGTTCTGTGGATCTCTGTTCTTTGGCTGCCTCAGAGTCTCTGTTTTTCTTTTAGATAAAAGAAAATGAGTTGCAAAAATTCAGGAGAGCAAGTAATTCAAGGTCCAAGAGTCCAAGAGTTGAGTCCATGACAAGTTTTTGCAGCTAGCCTAGTCCTGATGAGTAAGGAGCTGCCTTCAGATTAAGCACAGAAGAGCTAAGACATGGACTCATCTGGCTGTGATGCTGAATTTGGCTGTGAACTTGGCAGGATGCATGCTAAGTCTGAACTGCCTTTTACAAGGGAGATTGGGAGATAAGAAAGATTATATGATCAAGGAGTTAGAGAGAATTGTTTATATTTCTGTTCTTATTCTTTGAAATTAATAAAAATATTTTTGTAAAAATTCTGTAAAGTCCTTTTGCAAAAGCTAATGAATGTATAAATGGACGTGGGGTGCTAATTACTGGTGATTAATCATGGGGGAGGGAACACAATCTGTGGGGACTAAATGGATAGCCTTGGAAGAGAGGCACCTGATCCCTTCAGGGCCAGTCTGGGGGTGAGATGTAGCCAAACTTGCTCTGGAATTACCACTTCACACTTATATAGCCAACACATTATTTTAAAAAACTTAAGAAATAGACTCATGTATTTACTGGATTGGTTTTAAGACAAAGACAGATGGGCCAGCAAAAATGGCTCATCAGAATGTTTTCCTGAAATCAGCTTGAACTGTTATTTACAAGGGGAAGTTTCCAGTGAAAACATTTCTTGGCTATCCTGTTGAGAATGAAAATACTTTTCAAGAAGTCTCTACCATTGGCTTTTACAAAATAAATTTGGCTTTTTGTCACAAAACAGTGCTTTGCACTCACTGCTATTATATCCCCGGGGCACAAAGACTCAAATGCCATCTCCTACAAAGGACAAGAAGAGTTCAATGACTCAACAAATATTGATCTCCAAAGCACCTATTAGGTTGCCCAGGCTTGTTCTGCTTTGTCCAGACATAAGATTTCATTGGTTTGAGGAATCCCAGGGATGAAATCACCTCAATTAGCGAATAACAACATTTACAATTTATACTCTTGAATAGTTATCAAGATTATCGAGAGATTAACTAGTCATCAAACCCTGAACAAGCTCCTACTGTGTGCCAGGCACTGGGCTAAGTTCCAGGGATACAAAGAAAGGCAAAATTCTACATATTATATATAATATATATATATATATATCTATATATATATATATATATAGATATATATATATATATATATATAGATAGATAGATAGATAGATAGATAGATATAGATATAGATATAGATATAGATATCTATATATAGATATAGATATAAATATCTATATCTATATATAGATATCTATATCTATATATCTATATGTATATATTATATACTAGTATATACAATAGAGGGTAATCCAAATGGAGGACTTGGAATCAAAAAGACTCATCTGGTACTCTGGACAGTTTCCACATGAAAGGTGGGATGAGAGGGGGCAGCTAGGTGGCGCAGTGGATAGAGCACCAGCCCTGAATTCAGGAGGACTGGAGTTCAAATCTGATCTTAGACCCTTAACACTTCCTGGCTGTGTGACCCTGGGCAAGTCACTTAACCCCAGCCTGGGGGGGGGGGGGGAAGTGGAAAGAAAGGAATGTTTAGGGGGAAAAAAAAGTGAATTATGTTTTGAATATATGGAGTTGGAGATGACTAGGGAACCTCTAGTTCAAGATGTCTAAGAGGCAGTTGATAATGCAAGACTGGAAGTCAGGAGAGAAATTAAAGCTGAATAGATCAGCCTGGGAATTATCTTCATAGAGGTGATAATTGAGTCTGTGGGAGCCTATGAGATTGTCAAGCATTATAGTATATATAAAAGATGATCCAGGACCAAGTCTTACAAAATAACAATGGGATGTATATGGATAGGTGTGCAGTGTGAAGGGAGGAACCAGTAAGTTAAATAACTGACTCAAGTTCACACAGTCATGAGATGTCAAAAGTGAGACTTTTCCTCAAGTCTTATTGACTCCCTCTAACCACAACGTCAAACTTTAAGACACTGTGCTAGGCACTTAAGATAAAAATTGAAGTGACATTGTCTTTGCCCTTGAGAAATTACATTTTATCTGGAGGAAAAACAAGGAGTAAATGTGACAAGTACAAATATTAAGTATATGAAGAAGGTGAATCAGGGAAGCCCTCAAACAAATTGGGGGGTTTTCCTAAACAATAGAGGGGAAGGGAAGTATTAGGATTGCAGATAGTCTGTGAGCTAAGAATGATTTCCATTTGGGGAATGTTTTCTTATGTCAAGAGGTTGTACAAAAACAGATAACAAACTATTTTTCTGATGCAATACTAAAAATACTAAACATGCTAAAATATACTGACACTAAATATACAAATATATAAACATGTATATTTATTTTATATTAAATATATTTATGTTATTTTATAGATGTTATATTAAATATATTTAGTATTTGTAAATATACACTAAATATGTAAAATGTGTTATAAACGATACCAAACAAAAATACAATATACTAAAAACAGATAAACATGGTTTGATGATCCCAGGTAGACCACAGAAATAATGGATGATGTTAAATAGTTTCCTAAACAATGATATGAAACTCTAGACAAGTCACTTAACTTCTGCCTGCCTCAGTTCCTCCTTCCTAATGTTGTTGTGAGGATCAAATAAGACAATATTTATAAAAGTACTTAATACAGTACTTGACAAATAACAAGTGCTTTTAAAGTTATTTTCTTCTTTTTCTTCTGCTGCTTCCCTTCTTTCTCACACTATGAAAATACCATCAGTTCCAAGTACTCAACAAACCTAAATTGTTAGCTGATGATAGAGTACCAGTATTGACTTTGGTTCTAGGAGTATCTAGAGTGTTAACCCATCACAAAACAATCTGAGAAGATTTTTCACTTCCTTAATGTTAAAGGTATTCCAGGACAAAGTAGTAAATACTTTGGATGATCTCTAAATATCTTAAGTAGGAATACAAACAGATATGTTGTTATCTCTTCCTGATGTTTGAGGTCTAGGCCTAGTGGACTCTGGTTCTCATCAAATAGTTCTTATCACTAGAACAAAAAGTTCTTATCACTAGTCATCTGTGGACAGTCAGGTAAAGGGCTATTACAAGAACTGGATGCTTGTAATGTTACTTTTTTAGGGTTTTGCATGAGCAATAATTGAGTTTATTGTTTATACTTTTATGCCATCTATAGCAATCCCGTTATTGTGAAGGATTTATTTGTTTTACATAATCCTACACCTTAAGTTGGTATCAAGAATGTTTAACAAATACTTGCTGATCTATTAGGACATCACAATTAGACAGTAGCACCTATCCATTTGATCTAACATTGCATCCTTGCTCTACAGAGTGGTAATAGGTAAAGCTTTGAACTTGGGGGAAATGACTATAATTCCTAGGGTCTGGAAATAGAGCAGATAGTGATAGAGATCATTAAACAAATAAGTTGTTGTAAAATATGACAGGTGATATAAACTTAAAATGCCATAATGGCAGAGGAGTCCCACTAAAGGCAGGTAGAAGTTGCTGGTATATAACAAAATCCATTATAAAATCTTACTTTGTTTTTACCCACATCCTACAGTGGAATTATAGTTCCTTGAGGAAAGGAATATTTTTATTTCTGTGGTAGTAATACACCCAGAGAAAGAACTGGATTCTGCCACCTACTGCCCGTGTCACCTTGGAAAAGTCATTTAACCAATGGGGCCATAGGTCTCCCATATATAAAATGTACATGAGGTGAATACTAAAGATCCTACGAGCTTGAGACCTTAACAGATTAAAATTTTCATTGGATATTTAAATTTTTTTCTACTGGAAAATTTTTCTTTCAGCATTATTTCTAATTTTTCGTGGAAGTCAATAGAGACAAAATACTTTGCTTTTCTGAAATTGATTTTCTCTATATATCCTGGAAAGCAAGGGAGACCCATATATTCCAAATGCAAAATTACATACATGTGCAGGGCAAAATAATGTTTGGGGGACTAACCCAGACACAGATGGAAAAGCCATCATTTAAAGGCGCAATTTAGCAATCAAGACCCAATTCATAATAAAAACTCCAGTTTTCATTTTACATAACAATCTTGAAGATGTTTTCCATTTTATTCATTTTCCATATGAACCAAGATTTTAAAGAACCTAATTTACAACTACCTACTATCCCCAGACTTTAGAGATCATGTGGTTTAGGGGCAAAACGGTCAACTTAGAGGCAGAACACCTGAATCTAAAAACCAGCTCTGAACGTTTACGACTATGCATCCCTGAGCATATCATTTTAACTCCATAAGCCTCAATTACCTCAGCTATAAAATGGGGATATTAAGGCTTATAGTAACTACCCCCATTCAGTTGTTGCCAAGACCCATTTCAAGTCTTAAAACACTTTTGTTGCTGAATAATTTTAGCCCTGACCAATTCTTTGCGACTATTTTCTTGACAAAGATGCTGGAGTGATTTACCATTTCCTTCTTTAGCTTAATTTACAGATAAAGAAAGTGAGACAATTAAGGTTAAATGACTTGCTCAGTTTCATATAGCTACCAAGTGTGAGGCTGGATTTAAACTTAGGAACATAGGCCTTCCTGATTCCAAGCCCAATGCTCTAGCCATTGCACCACCTAGCTGCCTTCTAGCACTAGTCACCTATAGACCCATTTCTCAGCTCCCTTTGCAATGATGAGGAAGTTCTCCACAGAAAGGATGACTTTGTCTCTCTCTGATGGTTCTAGGGGTCTAGTTGAGAGCCTGAGAAGTTTCTTACTAATACTATTGACTGAAGTCTCTATTCCAGTATGTTCTTCACATCATAAATCATAAGTTACATTTAGTATCTGCTTTAAATGATTACCCAGTCATTAGAACTCTCAAGATAATTTGCTTGATTAGCATCAGTTCCTTGTAACAAGGGATAGTTATGAAAGGACATGACAATAACAAAATTATGTCCCAGACTCCAATCTGAAATTACACTTTCCCCAATACCACCTTTGGGGAGAATAGGCTCAACTTACAAGGTTGTTATAAAGAACATCATCACACTCTACCCCACATGCCCACCCCCAACCAAGTTCACTTCCAATTGCAGCACAGGTGATGGATGGCTTGTTTCCTCTTGCTATACAGGCTCGTTCCTCACCAAGCTCAGCTCTTTTAACCTTCCACATCTTAAGGATCATGGTCATATCCAAAACCCTTTGCTTCTCTCAGAAAAGCAGCACAATGCCTTCAAAGCTTCGTGCTTGCTCTGGGTGAGGAAGGTCCTGAGGCTCCCCACACATACAACACCTAGCCACCCACATCAGTTCGTCCTCCTCCCTCACCCACCAAAGAAAGCTGAATTTGCTCTTGGAGGATATTTTTATGTGCATACCTAGTTCTGTCTCAGCCACAGATCAAAAAGGCATGCTGGAAGCCTGGAAACAGTGGTGGAATATTTGCACAGGCTCCAATATTTGCATCGGGCTGAGAGCTTTATATATGTTCATAGGACTAAGCTGTCACGGGGCAGTCAGTTATCCATTAAACACCCTAGAAAAGTGAGTGGTTTTCTCATTCTATTTGTGGAGGAAGCATACTTTGCCTGAATTTTTACTTTGTCCCTATCTTATCCTACTTAGAGTGTAACCAATCCTTCAAGTATCTGTGGAGTGCAGACTATGTGCAAAGCTCTGAGTTAGATGGTAAAGATACAAAAGCAAAAACAAAAGAGTTTCTGTTATAAAGGGGTTGAAATGCTACATGTCATCCCTTCCTTTAGCCCAGGGATTCTAAACTTTTTTGGCATCTTAGATACCTTTGGCAGCCTTTTGAAACCTTTGGACCCCTTCTCTGAGTAAAATTTTTTTTATTTACTTTATAATTATAAAATTTTTTTTGACAGTATATATGTATGAGTAATTTTTTAAAAAACATTATCCCTTGTATTCATTTTTCCAAATTATCCCCTCCCTCCCTCTACTCCCTCCCCCTGATGACAGGCAATCCCATACATTTTACATGTGTTACAGTATCACCTAGATACAATATATGTGTGTAAATACCATTTTCTTGTTGCACATTATGTATTGGATTCCGAAGGTATAAGTAACCTGGGTAGATAGACAGTAGTGCTAACAGTTTACATTCAATTTCCAGTGTTCCTTCTCTGGGTGTAGCTGTTTCTGTCCATCTGAGTAAGATTTTTAATTGCACAGGATTACAATTGGGGAGAAATTATATTGAAATCGCTATTAAAATTATTTTGAGCTCACAGAACCCAAGTTAAAATACTGATCTCCTAGCCTGACAAGCTCTATATAAATGTATATTCTCTTCCCCCTTCCCATCTCAATAACAAAGATATTTCTATTTATCATCTTTGTGTCTTCCTGGTATTAGAGCTTAGAATTTTTCTTTGCTAAAGGAAGAAAATCTGGATCTGTGATTTATGCAACCTTGTATTTTCCAGTGTGTAAATTCTCTTCTTAATTGCAGATTGGCAATAATGATGATGGATGATGATGATGATCACTTTTATATGACACTTTAAGTTTCATAGAGATTTATAAACATTATCTCATTTAATCTTTACAAACCCTTAAGGTAGATTTAAAGATGAGGAAATTAAGAAGTTAAGTGACATGCCCAGGATATCACAGTAATTAATTATCTGCTATGAGATTCAAATTCAGGTCTTCCTGAATCTATGTTCAATATTCTACTCACTGTATCACCTGATTTCAAATTGAATGTAATTTAATAGCTTTGGAAAGTTGCCTAGAGAAAGACATGTTAAGTGAATCGACACTGGCTTAACAAGTAATATGAGTTGAATGTGTCATTGATGTGACTTGCACCCAACTCTTCCAGTTTCTCTATATTATACTACCGCTTTCCTTTACAAAAAATAGCTCTTATTGTCTAAATATTTATTTGGGGTTAAAGCTATGATTTCTATGGGTGCTGTTTGAGGACCAACCTGATTCAGTTTGAAGGTTCATTCCCAATTATTCAGAGATGAATGAGGTTTTTCAACCATTGCAACTGTGATCTTGGAAGTGTCGTGACTTCTGCTTGTACGGATGGACTTTCAGATCTTTGGGGTATTCATGTAAGTTGATTCAAAGAGAACATTGGGAAACTCCAATCAGCACACCTGCACAATTCCCTTTCATAATCACATTTGTTCCTTAGATAGAAATTGTAGAGGAAGTGTACAATTGGTCTAGGGCATTTCTGTCATTACTCAAGTCCTAGCCAAGCAGCCCTGGAACTGAGCTCCTCCTGCATTGACTGTGGAGATCCTTTTGTTTTCAGGCAGCAAATAGTGAAGGGGAAACTAGTCAAACTCGTTGGGGCCTGAGGCTGATCAAGTGTTCCCTTGTCAACCTTGCCTTATATGGTTGACCTTTTTTATCTTCCCCTCCTTTTTCACCTGTCAACACCATATACTTTTTCCACGCAGCCTCTGCTCTCATGGATGCCCCTTGATTTGGAAATCTAGAACCACATGATCCTCAGATGATAGCAAGGTGAGTCACACTGCTGACAATGCCAGGAAGTCTTCAACCTTTGTCAGGTGACCCACGGGGAGCCTGATGCATCATCCAGTCAATCGATCACAGTTATGCTATGATTCCCACAGCTGTTCATTCCCTGTTGCAATCATAATAACAGAGAAGAATTCCCTTCTCCCAGACAGGCAGCTTTGACCTTGAGATGGGGTAGAGTGTCACAGGAAAGATCCTTCCTGCCCAATGCCAGATTTCACACGCTTTCTTTTTCCTCCCACCCCAATGTCTAAAAGCTTTTTCTAAGTGATAGGGACAAGAAAGTTGCAGAATTCATCAGGATCCAAAAAAACAAACCCCAAGGACAGAATATATTTAGAGGCTTCTGTAGAAAAAAGTTTGAAATAGAAAGGGATGAAAGGTCCTTAAAAGCATTCATTTTTATGACTATCTATATGTTTTCCCCACCCACAGCGACAATCACAATATTGATCTAATTATTTTCCATAGATAATTCACTTTCATGATCCAATATTTTGAATTTTTTTTAAGTGAACCAAGATCCTTTATGACACATTCCACTTAAATCTATTATTTGTTCTCACCACCACCTACAATCCTTCCATCAGGCTTTCTCTTGTATCACTTGATTATCTTCCCAACTTTTGCCCTAGGATTAATAGCTCAACATTACTATTCTCTACTCTCAGATTCCTCATTTTCTTTGTCATAGTCCTGCTCGTGCCTTGTCAAGACATACGCTTGTATTAGTTACACAATCTCTCTCTTTCACTCCTATGTGCATGCTATTGATCATACAACCAAAATGATTGGGTATGCTAAAGATTTATATGAAACTTCAAGTGGACTCTCACTGCAGTGAGTCAATCTGGCTACTTCTTAATTGATCCCATTCTCCATTATGGCTACTCCAAAGCTTCTAGTAGCTCCTCAAGTCTCTCATACCTCTCTCTTCTCCTACTCCAGCAGTGGACATCTCTCCATACTTTATTGAGAAAATATAAGCCATTTGTTCTGAGTTCCCTTTCCCCCTTTTCTACATCTCAAAACCTTTTGACATTTCTTTTACTTTCTTTTCTGATAGACAGGTAGCCCTTCTCCTCTTTAAGGTCAGTCTCTGTCCATGAACCCTTCCATCTTTTTCAATAATTTTTTACACAATCATCCCTGAACCCCACTATTTAATCTTTCCCATTCTATTCATTTCTTTCCTATTGCCTATAGACCCATAACCTTGACTCTTCCATTTACTTGCCTTTGCACAGGGATCCTCCATGGTTAACACACATGCTCTCCTTCCCTCTACCTATAAGAATGCCCAATCTTCAAAACTTAGCTAACCACTGTTCCCCATATAAGACTTTTATGGCTGCTCCAATGGTTTTGCATATATTTTATGCATACTTTTTTGTAAACATATAATCTCCTCTTATAAAATATAAGCTTATTAAAGGCAGCCTCTAATTGTGTGTGTTTTATCTTTATAGCTCCTTGCACACTATTTGAAACATGGTAGTCATTTTGTAAGTTTATTGACTGACTGATTGACAGCCACACGACAATTATCTAGTCATTTACTCTCTAAACCTGTTTCCTCATCCATAAAATGTGGATAATAATACCCTTCCTACCTACCTTACAAGGGTGTTTCTGGATTAAATAAAATAATGTGTATAAAATATCTTATAAACCTTAAATTGCTGTATACATGTTAGCTACTACGATGCGGATCACAGTACTGAGTTATTACAAGTTAAGATAAAGAAAATCTATTTGAGCCTTGCAAGCACTCAAACTTAACTTGAGATATCACTTTTAAAAAGTCAATAGAACTTGTTTCTTACATAAAATGAATTAAGATAATTAAATAAGCTAGATCTGAGAGACTTGCTTTATATTTAGCATTCTTCTTCTAAAAAGATCATGAAGATCATGATAGAATTTCCTAAGGAGCAGTGGCTAAAAAATATAGACATTCAGAATAAAGAAATACAGAGGTATTAGATAATTTCATAGACTAGAAAGAAAATGTAAGACAATATCATTGAGGGGAAATGTAGTGGTAAAAATTTAACAAAAGGCAAACTGAGGCAATTCTCAAGTAAGATATCTTTTATTAGCAGAGACATGAAGCCTGGTAATAAAGGGATCTAATTAGCTAGCCTCCATTTGTATCAAGAGACTTGATCTAGGGCTAATAATATCTTTTATATTATACGTTGGTGTGTCTTCCTTCTGATTGGTTTGAAAGTATATCTATTATTTGTACCCCCAACCGCACCCCCAGCAAATGTAAAGATGGACATTTTAATGAAGAAATGGGTTAACAGTTCTGAGCTTTGTCTTATTATTTCATTTATAAGGGGTAGGATTAATCCCCAAAATCAATCTATAACTAGGGAAAAAAGACTGGCTTTCAGATGCAGCTGATCACATCCCTCTCTGATGCCCAAGGATGATAGTTGCTCCATGAGAGACAGCTGCCTCCAGCACTATTGGTTAGAAAACTATAAGCCATCTCAACCAGGTTTTTACTGACTAGGTCTTTTTTTTTAGACTACATAATCCCAAACTTTGATGAGGAAAAAAAAAGACAAAGGAGCTCTCCCTGAGCAAGAACCTAATTCAAGCTGGATTTTTTTTTAGAGAATAAAAGCTACAGTACTTGTCCAAGTAAATGCCTTAGGAGCTATGAGCAATTATCTTATTCAGTTATATTGGCCAGAAACTGCCTGACCTCCAGAGATTAGGAGGTCTGAGGAAATGTGTGGATCCACATAGAAATATGGATAATAATACAATGAAATACTTTCCCCTCAAACATGAGTTCCATACAAGTTAAAGTTGTCTGATTTTGAAGACAGAATTTATAATGGCAATCTAAAAATCACAAATCTATTGGAAAAATATAATTAAATGAAAAGTCTGAATATCACAATTCAGGAAATAATGTTTTAAATATTGGAAATTGGAGATGTAGAGCAAAATGCAAATAATTAGAATCAACAGAAATATCAACAGAAGCAAACTCCATATCTAACTTAGCAAAAAATGTAGTAGCAAAAGTTTATAATGTCAAAAACAAACAATAAATATGGCAGGCAGCCAAGAGAAACCTTCTCACCAGTCAGGGAAAACCAGTCTGGCTCACTCAAAGCTTTCTTTTATTTTTAACAAGTCAACAGAAGTATTAAAATATGATATTCTAAAGGATATTATTTCACAAATAAGTTGATCCTAATCATCGATAAAAAATAAACTTTCTCCAAGATAAAAAAAAAAACCCAACATTAATGAGCCGAGTATTTGATATGTAAACCACAGAACACAAGAAAAGTGAATCAATAGAATTATCAAGGAAACCTAAACAGTAAATAAGTGTTTCCCTGTATCTAGGGCTAAACAAAATGACTATTTTTCTTTCAAATGTTTAAAGTTACACAATTGGAGATTAACAAGAAAATAAATAAAATATACTTATGGATAAAAGAACTTAAAAGATTTTAAAATCAGAAGAAAAGAAAGAATTCAATTAATTTTGTTGAAAATATTAAATTAATATTTATTTTTTATGTGTGTAATGAATTATTATTTTGGGAAATAGGTAAGTACAACAGTAAATTATTTGTTGGGGGGGGAGAGTAGTAGAATAGTGTAGCAAGAAAAATCTACAGTAGTATTCCCACATAGCCTGGGCTCGTGAAGAAAGGGTTTTTCAGTCTCTTGTTCTAGATGGTGGACTTTGAGAGATCACAAAAAGAGCATTTTGGAAAGGGGAGGCTGGCATCTGAATAGTGGAGTTGAAGTTGGGAGAGAATGCAGGCTCTTGCAGTATTATGGAACATTATTCTAGTTTTGGAGGAGTATATATCAAGGAAGTTTTGTAATAGCCTCTTTTTAGGGGGTGAGGGAACTTCAGGAGACCTTCTCTAACAAGGGTCAGGACCCCTTTTCATTCTCAAAGAAGTACCTGTTATAGAGGACTAGAAAACATAGGTCCTGAAGTAATCTATACAACTTTTTCTTAGTATAAACATGTAGTAAATGGAAAAAAACATTAATAGAGCTGAGAATCCTGACATGAAATGGTATATCTTCTATCATACCCATACTGCCTCTCTCATAAAAATATCTCAGGATATAAAC
The DNA here is from genome assembly GCF_048593235.1 of Sminthopsis crassicaudata. Taxonomy (NCBI): domain Eukaryota; kingdom Metazoa; phylum Chordata; class Mammalia; order Dasyuromorphia; family Dasyuridae; genus Sminthopsis; species Sminthopsis crassicaudata. The sequence continues at coordinate 39,430,287 of NC_133619.1, forward strand.
CTTCTGAAAAAAAAAATCTTAGAAAAAACTATTGAGGAGAAGGAACATATAGGTGAGGAAAGTAATTGAATTAATAAGTGAGATGGATAGAGGAAAAAACTGAACTTTACCTGATAGGAGGTTCTTTGAGAAAACAAGGAAAGAATATGCAAGCTAGGGGTAGGGTGTGAATAGATTAGATTACAGAATTGTCTACAAAGGGAACGGAGAAGAAAAAGGATAAAGTAAATTACTGTTTCTTGGAAAGACACTGATTGGTAGTTAGGAGGGGAAGCAGGATTGGGGCAGGAAACAAATGTGAGCAATACATACCTGGGTTGAGAAATGAAAGGTCAAAAAGAAATAAAGAATGAGAAGAGAATAAAGCAAATTCAATGAACTCTGTCCAAGTGATGTGTGTGGGAAAGAGAATCTGGGAGGAGACTAAAATGAACTAAGATAAGCAAACTAAAACTAAAAGAGGATGAAAATAATAATCAATACTAAGAGCTAGATGAATGAAAATACAAAGTGATTATTATAAGCTTGAATATAAATGAAATAAAGTCATTAGGAAAAGGAAGAGAATAGCAGATTGAATAAGAAGAAACCCCCAAAATTTATTGCATCCATTTACCATGTGCCAAGCAATGTATTAACAGCTGAAGATACAAAGGCAAAAAATAGTCCCTGCTCTCAAATCTCAATGTAATAGTGGAGAGAACATGTAAGCAATTGTGTATAAAAAAGTTATAAATGAAATGAATTGGAGATGGTCAACAAGGGAAAGGTACCAGCATTAAGGTAAATCAGAAAGGCTTCTTGTAGAAAGTCAGTTAAAGATAATGACATGGAGTGAAAGCTAAACACTGAAAAAAAATTCTTCAGATGATTACAAAAACAGGAGGTCTTAATATTCATGATTTTAGATGAGACAATAAAAATTCAAAATTTAAAGAAAAAATGGTCACTGAATTTTACTTAAATGCTTTAGAAGTAATGAAATGATGTCATTATTAAATATATGTGTGTCTAACAAATGGCATAACCCTTAAGTTCTTTTTGTTTGCTTTGTGAGGCAATTGAGGTTAAGTGACTTGAACAAAGTCACACAGCTAGTAAGTGTTAAGTGTCAGAGGCCAGATTTGAAGTCAGATCCTCCTGACTCCAGGGTGGGTACTCTATCCACTATACCATCTAGCTGCCCCTGCCTAAGTTCTTAAAAATCAAACAGATTAACAAAAAGCATTGACAATAATTCTGCAGAATCCAATATTCTCTTTCGGGGTTAGATAAATTTAACAGAAAGATAAACAAGAAGGAAAATACAGAGATGAAAGTATTTTAAGGAAAAATAGACTTGAAAGGTTAATGATTTGTAAATGGGAGTATCAAAAATATAAATATTTTAAAGCATTTCATGGTACTTTCACAAAAATGTATATATTCTAAGGCATGAAAAGCTAATATAATATAAAAAGGTAGCAAGTTTACAACAGATCCTTTATAAACCATTATATAACAATAAGAGTGATTAAATTTTAAAACACACAAATGAAAGATACAGATCTAAATAGAGCCTAAGTAACAATATCTCAAATAAAGAATGGGCTAGAAAACAAATCATAGAAACAATAAATAATCATGGTAAAGAGAATTATAGAAAATCAAAATAATGGAACACAGCTAATGCCATCCTAATAGAAAAAAATTTTCATTTTTGAAACCACAAACAAATCAAACAGAAAAGGAGAAATAATGTGTAGGAGGAAACTAGAGAATTAGCAAATGAACAAGCTCAAAACAATGACTACTGAGACAATCTTGAAGATTAAAGTTGAAATAGACAAAATTATAAAAATGAAAAGGCTCTAGAATTGATAAAACAGAGTTATGGATCCTAGGACTTTTTTTTTTTTTAAACAAAGGCTAGTTAAAATGAACTTACTTGATTAAAGGAAGGGAAAATAAAGTTAGCAAAAATAAAAGTAAAAAGAAAAGGCAAATTTATAATGCATAGAGGGGAAATAAAGAGAATACTCAGGGAAAAAATACCCAAATTAACAAATGACAGGGCAGTGGAGTGAGTACTGCAGTCAAGATGATCTGAGTTCAAGTCCAGTCTCAGACACTAGACATTCACTAGCTATATGATCCTGGGTAAATCACTTTACCCCAATAATCAAAAACAAAAACCTATAAATTAGGATACTGAGATCTTAACTCAAAATCCATAAGAGAAATTGAATAAGACAGAATTGAACTTCCCTGTTAAAGGAAATTTAAAAGAACAACTTGACTCAGATTTATAAGTGAATTTAATCAATCATTTAATGAACAATTTATATTTATATCTCAAAAATTTATGATAATTGAAAAAGAAGGTGTTTTATAGAAGTCCTTTTATAAAATATGAACTCCAAATAAGAGAAGGTTAAAGCAGAAAAAGATTAGGATTAATTTCATTAATAAATATTCATTTTTATATTTACATGAAATATTAATAAAGACAACAGAGCAATATATCCGAAGATCATTATGTATAAGTTGGCTATGTTACAGGAATGCAAGGATACTCCTTGCAACAGTAGGAAAAATAAGTTTAGTGATATTTTTTTTAAATAGAGAATTTCTTGCATATAAACTTCCTCTACCAATGCAGATTGGCAACTGGTTTATAACATATTCTTCAAGAATATCTGAGGATATTAAACAATTTGATGGTGGCCATATAGTTACTGAGTCTGAGGTAGACTCCAAACCCATGTGTCATTTTTTCCAAGGACAGACCAATCTTTGCTTGGCCATACTGTTCTTTATAATCACATAAGCAACAGAAAGCAACATGATTATATACATATTTTTAGAAAAAGCCTTTAACAAATTATAATTTGTTTTTTTTAAAAAAACAGAGTTTTTAAGGAATTGCAAGAAAGAGCCCTTCTTTTGAATTGTCAAAAATGTGTACATGAAACAAAAAACTGGCATTATTGGCAATAAATAAATACTGTAAAAGTCCAGAGGTAAAATAAGATTTCCCGCTGCCCCTATTGTGAGTTTACATCATGCTATGACAATAAAATAGAGAAAAAAGTAGCAGATAACAAAATACATCCAGAGAAAGTCACAATCATTTCTAAGTAGAAGTAACAAATGGAGGGATGTAGAAAGAGAGATTTCAAAGCTATAAGTGCATAACCAAAGTAATGTGTCCACCAACTGGCATAGAGCCTAAAATCTTAAAGAAAAAGTCAAAGAGATTACCAAAAAGCACTGCCGAATTCACTATTTCCTTTAAGAGTTAGATAAGTGTAAATATGGACTTAGATTAAAAAATAAAATGAGACAAATTATTGGAGACATTGCTCCTGATTTAGCAAGTATTGCACTTAGAGTCAGGAGCTTCACCACCACCATTCTCTAATACTTGCTAAATCAAAAAACATTGAATCTCAGTTCCTTTTTCTGTAAAATGGGTATAATAATATACAGAGTACCAACTTATCAGGTTGTTGGGAGGCTCACAGGAGCTAGTGGATAAAAGACACTTTCAAAACTTAAAGTGTGAGAGAGTTGTCTGTTATTAATAACACTATATTTAATTAACATAATTAATATGTTGTATTAAAATTTCATATTAATGTAGTACATATAAATATATTCATATATCAACATATATTACTAACACACATAATCTATCGATATTTAATATATTTAGTTACTTTTTTGTTCTTTCTCCTTTCTGGTGATGAGGTTTTCTTACTTAGCTTGTTTAGTCTTAGATGTCTTAATAAGTCAGTTAACAAGCCAGGCAAGTAACCTTTATCTTTTTAAATAGCATTTTATTTTTCTAAATACATGGAAAGATAGTCTTCAATATTCACCTTTGCAAAACCTTGTGTTCCAACTTTTTCTCTTACTCTCCCCCATCCCAATCCTATATAAATTTAAAATGTGCAATTCTTCTAAATATTTTTCCATAGTCATTAAAGCAGCATTTATTATGTGGTTACCTTATATTCTAAGCACTGTGATATGCATTACTGGGCCCATACTCATGAGTAATCCTTTTTTTTTTTTTTTTTTTTGAGTCGAGCCTCTCTCTGATGGCATCCTATAAGTTGGGTCTCCTGGCCAATTCTTAATTAGTGATGTTCTGCAGCTTTTTTCATCTATAACATTTAGCTTTCCACTACTCTTTGGGTGACTGCCATTTAATTCTTCAAACACGTTAGTGTTCCATGACTCATGGGATAATAGATGAAAGCTGGAAAAGTAAACATCAAATATAAGCTTCTTATTTTGTCGACAAGGAAACTGAGGCAGATGGATGGAAGTGAAGTGGCTTGCCTGGAAGCAGCACAACTAATAACCATCAGAGGCAGCGTTCAAACTTAAATTTTCCTGACTCTGATGCAATATTTTATTCACTGTCTACTCACAGCCAAACAACACAAAACAATGTGGTATAGTGGATAGAGTATATGATAGTTCCTTTAGCTGTAAATGGGGTATAATAATATAATATACAGGGTACTAACTTAATCAGGTTGTTGGAGGCTCACAGGGAGACTTAACTGATTGACCTTGGAAAAACCATAACTAGGTGGTCCAAGGGAAAGGGAATGAAGGGAAAAAATCTGGAATTCAAGGATTTGCAAAGATGAAGGTTAAAAATGATCTCTACATGTATTTAGAAAAATAAAATGCTATTAAAAACAAAGAAATAAGTTCAAGCAAAATTAGAATAATAATAACTAATATTTATATAACACTTACTATGTGCCAGGCACTGTACTAAGCACTTTACAATTATTAACTTAATTACTCCTCACAACAAAACCTTAGGAAGTAGAATTATTATTATTCTCATTTTATAGATGAGGAAATTGAGGCAAATAGGTTAAGTGACTTACCCAGGGGCACATAGCTAATAAGTGTTTGCAGCTAGATATTAATTCAAGTCTTGCTGATTCCAGATCCAGGGCTCTGTGCACTGTACTACCTTTGTTCTTTTTGGCTGAATCCTGATCTCTTAGAAGTTTTGAAAGAATCCTGTTTCCTAGAAGTGAATATAATATATTAAATTTTAGAATGATAGCAATGATGATAGTGAACATTTATATAGCACATTTGCAAGACATTTGACATATATTTTCTCATTATAATTATAAAGCAAAGCTTAGCATGATTCCCAGCATATATTAGGTGCTTAATAAGTGCTTATCAACTGATAGACATAATTTGATAACTTTTAAGAGAATGAAATCTTAAATAAATGCATGTCAATGGAAATGAAATTCTAGCTGTTTCCAATGTAGGCTTTAGCAAGATCTCTAGTTTGCAAATAAAGGAGAATTAGTGTCCAAAAGGGCCCCAAATAGTGTTCCACTTCATCCCAAAACTCTGCATAGATATCACTGGGGTTGCCTACACTAATTCTTACTCTAATCCCAACTCTCTCATAATATCTCTCACCATGCAATTTTTTTGCCATCCCAAGGAGCAGAAAATGGTTCGTTCTTAGCGCCATCCGTGTTCCGTGGGTCAGGCACACTAGAATAAGACAAAGACAAGCCCCTTGTTACAAACTACCCATAAGCCCTTTTCTTCTGTCAGCCTCCTCCAAGGACAATAACATAGTTGTTCTTGTTGGAATTCTCGTTAAACCCTGATAAATACTGGTTCTCCTTGCTTGGCCATTTAGGAGAATCTTGTAGGGTGTTGTTTTTTTTCCAAATGATCTCCAGCTATATTTCTTTTATCTTTTCCCCCCTCTGATTGATTTTTCTCCTTAAGACTTTAATTCACTCTTCTGCAGTGTCTCTAGTCAAGAGAGGAATTCTGCAGATCACATAGAGATAACATTCCAACCCGGAATGGGTCACTCACATCTCTCATAAGAATACCAGCTTCCTGCAGATTGCTAGTCCTTTCCAGCTTTGCAGGTTCTTTTGGTCTATCTTTTCATTTCCCCCCCTTGTCCTTAGTATTTGAGTCTTAATCTTTCTTCAGACTTATTCTTCATGCTGTGCTCATTTGAAATGTACCAATAATTGCAGGAGCTAAGCCTGGTGCTTAGCACATTCTATGTGCACCGTGTAGAAGCCTGCAGGGTCTCTGGAAACAGGAATGGGAGCTTTTCTTCATGTGGGACGTAGTGCAAGGGATCATGTGCATTGTCTATTGTTTTCTGTAGCTTTACCCCACTATCATATATAGTTGTTTCCAAAAGACACAAATAAATAATATTCAACTAAGAGCTGCAATAAAATAACGTCCTCATTTGGGTGACTAGTCTGGGGAGAGGCATATTTCTGTAAGTATTTGTTTCAGAGCTACTGTCCTAACTCCTACTCAAACCTGATGACTCGGGTAGCCAGGATATGGCTACTAAGTTCCTACTAGCCTCTAGGGCTACCCTTTTGGGGTTAAGGATGCTGTTTGTCTAGTTCTATAGCTCATGAGCCTCTACTGGTATGCTTCCCACAGTGATTATCAATTGATGTCATTTAGCAGCCAGATAATTAGTTTTTAGAATTGAGTATTATTTAAATGTCTTAGTGGATAGAACACTGGGACTGGAATCAGGAAGATGAGTTCAAATATGACTTCAGACACTTACTTGCTGTGTAATACTTACTTTTTAGCTTAGTAGCATTTATTTAACCTTTGTTTGCCTTAATCCATGCAAAAAAGAAATCATCCTCTCCAGTATTTTTGCCAAGGAAACCCAAAGGGCAAGATTGGTGTGCTATGGTCTCTGAGGTCATGAAGAATCAGACATCCCTGAATAATAACTTTCTATTAAGTCATTAGTTGGCAAAAATATCATCCCCAAAACGTGTGATGTACTTTTCCACTAATACATACAGAATCTACACAAATGTAGAATTAATCTTTAGAGATCACATATCATGTCACTCCTGTAAGTCCTTTTGTTGGAGTTTATAAGCTATATTCCCTACACTTAACATATAGCTTTTCTACTGGATTTTTAAAAAGGCCTTTATTCTTGGTCCAATCTATTCTTGCCTTTTTTAATGTAGATACTGATGTCATCTGTTTTAAGGCTTCTGCTAAGACATTAATGGGAAGATAGAAAATCCAGAATCTTCCAGCCCCTTTTAAAGTTCAAAGGGCACTTCTCTAGCCAAGCTGGTGTGACGAATATCAATACTGAGGCTGAGACCTCAGACTCTGTTCCTTCCTCCTAATCTGATTTTTTTCTCAGAGGGTTAGCTGAAACATTCTCTCCTCTCTGCTCCCAGCCATTCTAAATCTTCTGAATTCTGAACCAGTTCCCTGATTTTTAGATAAAGGGTGTTACCAAGGCAGTTACCCTCATCTAAACTCACTTCCTGTGATCCCAATAGAAGGGGTGAACAATAAAAATATGTTCTCACTTGATAAATGTATTGAGACTGAGTGATTATGGTATATTCTTACAAGATAAATGTTTGCGAGATTAGCATCTTGACATGCTTTAAATAGGGTAGAGTAATTTGACTAATTTACTCAATTGCCCCCCATTACAATTAACTAAATTTTAACACACACTCTTCTTTGAATTATGCTGACAATCACCTTTGCCATTTTTCAAAAGAAAGAATTCTCTCTTGCATACTCCAGTGGCTCTGTGATCTCATCAATAGGGACCTCCCTTGAGTTAGTCAAAAATGCTTACCATGTACCATTCCAGGAACACTTCTAAGCACTGGACACACAAAGAAGGGAAAGACACAAAAAAAAAAAAAAAAAAGAAAAAAAGAAAAAAAGAAAAAGCAATTCTCTATTCATGTCAGCAACTCTGCTATTTGATATCAAAGTGTTAGTTGATATTAAACTGATGAACATTTGTTTCAGAGAACAGTTTAGAGTCACTTAAGAACAATGGACATTCCTGAAAGCAACCACTTTAAAGTTGTGATCTTAATTCAGTCTTTTCTCCTTCTCTTTTTATATTCTAGGCCCAAATTATTGTCCAGCTGTGGTATTTGTCATTATTTCTTCTGAGAAGTTCCTGAAGAGCAGGGATTGTTTTACTTTGATCTTTATACTACACAACACACCCTAGAAACAATAAATATGTGTGCATTTACATATGTGTATACACAGAAATGAAATATATCTACAAGTGTATGTATGTATATATAAGTATAAATATATCTACAAGTATATACTTGTAGATAACAAAACTATGTTTATCTGACTCTATCTCATGATTTAGATAAAACATACTCATCATCCATTTGTGTTTTTCTTGTGTGGATGGTTAATTTAAACTCTTTTGAGTAATTATAAACTTCAGTCATGAAATGTTTCTGGACTTGGCTCAATTGGTACATTATCATCTCCAGATAACAGGCTCTGAAGAGCTCAAGGAATAAGGATCATCAAGGAAGGTGTGGATTTCGTGGATTTTATCTGTTTGGCCCCATCACCACCTACTTTATCTGACATATAATAAGAACTATTATTATTACGATGAGGTTACCTAAGAATACCTCTAAGGTCAAACAATAAATACCATTATGGCAAAAGTGACTTGAGAAAACTATTGAAAATCTGAAGAAAAAGACTAAAATATTGCATCAATATCTAGCTGGAACATAAGTGGGGAAATTTAAACAGTCCCATTAAAAATATTAAGTGAAACAAGAGCTAGAAAAGAGGCATTATCTCATTTAACTCTTGCATTATTTGTCCTTTATAAGGCTTGTCTATACAGAGCTATCTGCATGCTGTCTCCACCATTAGAGCGCCAACTTCTTGAGAACAGGATCTATTACATTTCTTTGAGTCTCCAGATTTAGTACGGTGTCTTGCACATAGTAGGCGCTTAGTTGATGTTTATTGACTGACAATAAGGTGCTTCTCCCATTCCCATGCTTAGCTTATTCCCGGGCCAGACCTCAATACACACATCTGCATCCCATACTGGAGGTGCAAACACAGCTGTTGAACATCCACAAGATTACCAGGCCATAAATCCAAGTTTCCCAGTTGTCTTATGTCCAGTTCTTTGCTGCATCTTCTGATCTATTATATCAAAAGGGGGGGATGCCTTCGATTTTTATAATCAATTATTTGTAAGCCAATGGGAGCTTTTTGGATTTCCCATCCACCCATTCTCTCTGGCCCATCTCCTATGATGTCAGAGCACTCTGGGTAGTTTGCTCAGAATTGAGCTCAGGCCCTCCTCCATAGGCCACATTCATCTTAGAAGCACGACTGCGGGCCGTGGGGTCTCACGGGGGAAATCGGACAAGAGTGGGAGTGGGGAACGAGGGAGGGGGCAGTGGGCCAGATTCCGAATTCCCCAGGGCTCTGGCCCCACAGAAACTCGGGAAGCATGAATCCGGACTGGGGCTCTGCAGGATTCAGGTCCCGGTGCCTCTTCCCCGACTGGCAAGCCCAGAGCCGGAAATCCAGATGAATAGAGCCCTAAATGTTTTTTTGTTTGACATTCATGCCGAATAGAAAATGATGAATCCATTAGCAGCTACTTCCGCTGCCAAAAGAAACAGACTTGCACTTGTAAATTGCTTTCATTCGGGTCTATCAAGTCACTGCCTGTGCTGTTGGACAGCCCCGACAGTCATCTGTCATTCGGAAGAAGCTGGGTTTGGAGGTGCGGAGGGGCGGCCTTCACTGTCTGCTGGGGGGCTTGTGAGTATTGTGTGTCCATGTGAATGTGACTCGTTCCTACTGGAGGACCCAAACCGTCTAAACAGGATCCCCAGTGTGGGGAGGAGGCAGAGGGTAGGGGGCTGCACTGGGGGCCTGTTTGGGCTTATTCTGAATTTTGTCGCTAATTTGTAAATACCATGAGCTTATTGGATTGATTTTTCTCCTCTCTCCCTCTCCCCCCATGATGTGCTCTAGAGACTTTTATTGCATGTCTCCAGATCAGAGGGGAGCCCAGGGATGCTCTAGAAAAGGACTGTGGGCACAGAATTGCTGATTTCCAGGCTCTCGGGCCTGAGTGACTTCAGTGCCATATTATGCCAGACCAAGAATTGCTCCCTGACAAGTGTTTGTTTTATGCCCCACAACGAGGGGAAATCTACCACCAGTCAGGGCAGCCTCCAACCCTTCATTGTACAGAGGATGTATAGATGAGGAAATTAAGGCTTCAAAAAGAGAAATAACTTAGCCAGGGTCTTAGAAATATCAGGCAGATACCACATCACAGCCTCAGTTTTCCTCATCTGTAAAATGGGAGTGAAGTACTCCAATTACTCTACTTGGATTCACCAAATATGAGTGTGGAAAAGAAGCTGAGTAGCTATCTGGGTCAAAAAGTACCTGATAAAGAATCCTTTCTGCAACATCTTCAGTTCCACACCTCCCCCTCCCTTGCTTGATCAGCACATCCCCCCTCCACCAAGACATATACATAAACCTCAAAGTCTTATTCCTTCCAATCCATAAATAACTTATTGGACAATCCAGGATTTCATATTGATGGCATTTAGTTAATTTCTTCATCTTTTCTAGAAGTCTCCCCAGAGTGCCTTTTGAAGTCCACAGCTAAGCATATGGACTGCATTTAGTTTTATTTTCATAAAATGCATTTAAATATGGTGGAGGAAAAAAAGCACCTGGAAAAATGCATCTGTGATGTCATAGCACTAGACATTATTTTAAACACTTCAAGATGTTCTTCAGACGTTGATAATTTAATGTCATGCAATGTCAGTTGCAGCAAGCATTTAAGTACCCACTGTGCACCGCCACTGTGCTATGGGTATGCGATGGGATTTTGAACTGGGACTCTAATCTCATTGGTTTAGGGAACTTCCAATGAGGACTTCTCATGAATGCAAATCAGTACCTCATCTTTAAGGTTTTTTACATTGAAATAGTTTTTTTTTTTTTTAAATCATGGATCCCTGGTGATAAGTTTCTGCCTTAGAAATTTCCTGTTATACCCAGAGTAAAGTAACACCCAGGTGGGGCAATGGTATTTGGAAATCATAAAGATTTGAGTTCAAATCCTGTTTCTGACATCTACCAGTTACATGATCCTGGGCAAGTCACTTAAGCTCTATTCCTTTTCATACTTGTAAAATGGAGGTAATGTAAAACATTTTAAAGGCCACAATGTAACATAAGGACTACATTTGTTTTTATTTTATAAAATGCATCTGAATATAATAAAGGAAAGAAAGCACCTGGAAAAATTCATCTGGGATGTCATAGCACCAGATATAATTTTAAACATTTCAGGATGTTCCTCAGACATTGATGATTTAACTTGATGCAATTTCAATTACAGCAAACATTTCTTAATTACCCACTGTTTGTCAGCTACTGTGCTGAGGTTGTTATGAGGATCAAAATAGATAATATTTATCAAGTGCTTAGAACATAGTAGTCACTTAATAAATATATGTTCTCTTCACTCCCCAGCCCCAGAAATTAGTGCATTTTTGTCGGGGGGTTTTTGTATCCTCAGCACCTACCACAGTACCTGACACAGTAAGTACTTAATAAATACTTGTCGAAATAAACAAAATATTAAGCTAGGTGTGGTAGAGCACACTTATAGTTCCTACTACCAGGTTGAGTCAGGTGGATCACTTGAGCTATGGAGTTCTGAGCTGCAGTAGGGCAAAAGCAGACCAGATGTTAGGGTGTGGCTAATTTCTCTTGATTGAACCTACTTCCTTTGATCCTCAAGTACTTCATAGGATCATAGGATTATAGATTTTATAGCTAGAAAGGACCTTAGAGACTATCTGGTCCAATCCCTTCATTTTTTTCACATGAGGCAACTGAGGAAGTGAAAGGCTATGCATTTTGTTCAGGGTGACCCAGTTGGTAAATGGTGGAGCTGGTGTTTTTAATTTGAGCTTCTGACTTCAAGTCTGATGCTGCACACACTAAATCATGCTGCTTTTCAAAATAGGATAAAGTCCTCTTGGATTTTTTCCTGGGAATGGTATCATCCTCTTCAGGGAAGGGATTGATTTTGTTTTTATTCCTGCTTCTCATGCTCATGGTTAAGTTTTAAAACAGTTTATATTGTTATTTTTAAAAAACATGGACTTTCAACTTGGTATCCACTAATTTTATTTAATAATATATTGATAAGTATATTTCAATATAATTGGTTTATTTTGTAATCATATGTATCTTATTTTATGCATGTAAAAGTATTATGGCAAGAGGGAGTCCATAGGTTTCAGCAGACTGCCAAAGAGGTCTCCATGACACCAAAAAAGGTAAAGAATCTCCATTTTTTAAAACTAAGATTTAAGAAAGAAAGGGATATAGAAAAATTGTGGTGTCAAAAAAAATCTACAGGAATCCAGGGGTATTCCATTACAGATGTACTCTTAAAAAAAAAAAAAAACCTTTGGCTTAAATGTAAACACAATAAGATACATGCAAACAAATAATCAAATAAAAATATGAACGAGTACCCAAACTAACTTGGTACACACACACATGCACACACACACACACAGCACACAGACACACACACACACACACACACACACACACACACACACACACACACTACTCTGAAAATGTCAAATGACTTGTCACCTAAATTTGTAAGCCCAGACTCACTATTTAATAGCACAGCACTTAGCCTTTAATTCAGTGGGCAAAATAAACTATTCAGAAAGTGAACTTGAAATCAGAAGAGCTGTCTGTTGAGTCAGTGCTGAAGCAGTGTGCAGAGTTCAAGAACAAGATAGTTGAGGGAAAGAGGCTAGAGCCAAATTTCCCAAATTCATTCAATCTACTGCTGGTTATCTGTGTGAACTTGAGCAAATAACTTCCCTGCTCTGGGATATAGAAAATGAAGATAGGGATTTGGATGTGTTTTGCCTAGGTTTCAGCAAAGCTTTTCACAAATTATTTCATGCTATTCTGGAGAAGATGGAGAGATATAGATTGATTCAAATCTGTCTGGATGTAGTCATCATTAGAAGTTCAATGCTAATGTGACAGAATCAGAGTCCAAAAATATCTTGACAGACTAAGAACAACTGAGCTGAACCTACTAAGATGAAATTCAAAAGGGAGAGATGTAAAGTTTTATATTTGGAAAACAATGAACTTCATAAATATGAGATGGGAAAAATGGTTAGGCAGTAACTGTTTGGACAAAGAGCTGGGGGTTTTAGTGGACTGAAAGCTCAAAAATACCTCAAAGGCTTACTAGGAGAATCAAATGAAATGAGACTCATAATATAAATCATTTAGCAAATTTCCAAGCACCACATTTACTAGGTATTTTTGTAGCTGGAAAACTTCCAAAAGAAATAGAAAATCCTGGATCTTGAGTGGAGAACTCTCTTATGTGTCTGAGAGCAACAGAGTTGGGCCCACTGATCCCTAAAGGTGACTTCTTCTCTGTCCTAGAATATCACAGTGAGATTTCTGATCACCCCGGTCCAGCAATGATGTAATGTGACCTTCACATAACAGGGAAGCCCCATAATGGATTTGGGTAAGAGTCAGTATGTTTTCAGAGCACAGACAAGGTCAGCACTCTGAAACACATTTTGAAAACCCTGAGCTAGAATGGCAGAGATCCCTAAAGGGACCCCACACTTTAGAGGCTTCCTGTAATAAGCCGCTTTTCATCTTTCCAGGCCTGTTTCCCCACTTTCAGGTAGCCTAAGATAGTAACAGGAAGACAGACACCACTGGGCAAACACCCTTGTCCAATACACAGCAACATCAAAGGCAGACAAGGGTAACCTGGGCTTTCCTTTTCATTCATTTGAGATTAACATAAAATAACTTGCTTTGGTTTGTAGCAAAAGTTCCAGTATCTGGTTGTCCTTAACGACCAACATCAGAGGTCTGACTTCATGTTCCATGAGGGTGTAACCTTTCTGCACTGATAGATCATCCTTGGCAGGTGTATTTGCATTGGGAATCGGAATCCAAATAAAACAGCTTCCAAAGGCCCAGAGCAAAAAGGTGCAGGGGCCATGAAGGGTTCAACAGCGATGATCCTGAGCCTTTCATGCTGGCTTTACCTGGTCTGGGAGTAGGGCACAAGGAATGCCATCAAAGGAAAGAAATCATAAAAGCTCCCAGCTTTACAGTGCCTTAAGGTTGACAGTGTTTTTCCCTACAAGTGCCCCTGAGAAAGGCACAGGCACGGTTATACCCATTTCTTTCTCCAGGATCATTTCCATGTCATGTTGCTCATGTTCCATTCTTCATCTTCAACTGGTATCTAGGCTCCCATCCAGAGGTTCTGGGGTTCCAATGATGAGTACTTATTTTAGCTTGCCCTTCCTCAGGTTCACAATGCAAGCTCCTGGCATCTCTATGCCATGACAGCTAGAGTGTACCCTGTACCAATCACCATTCTCCTTCTATTTTCCCCTTCCTAACAAAAATCAAATCAGCACTAGATACTACAGGTATATGTTTATATGTAAACAAAGGGAGAGAGCAAGGGGAAGAGAGATAAGAGGCAAGGAGACACTGGAGAAGAAAGAAGAAGAGGAGAAAAGCAGGTCAAGGAGGAGGTGGAGAAGAAGAAGGAAGAGGAGGAAGAGAAGAAGATAAGGAGGAGGAGGAGATGTAGAGGAGGAGGAGGAGGAAGAGGAGAAGGAGGAGGAGGAAGAGAAGAAGAGGAGGAGAACAAAGAGTTTAAATATGACCCGAGAACTTAATACTTACTCATAGATAGGTAATATAAAGATTAAGTGAATCAATAGACATAGATGGACATAAATGTATAGATAGTAAATGATAGATAATAGATAAATAAGTGATAGGAATTTAAGTAAATAGATATAGATAAATCTGTAGACTGTCCAAATGGATCTTATAGTCCAGGAGGATTGAAAGTATATGTATATATGAAAAATAACTATAATACAAGGCAGGGTATGAAGATTACCCAGTGATCAGCCTGATAATCCAACTTCTAGGAGGTCAAAGGTAACCATGGTGGAAACAGACAGGACACACTCTCCATGAGAAAATTTGAGAAGTATGGTGCAGTCAGGGTGAGAAACAGAATTGAAGGGAGCTGACCTGACATCAGGAGGAGGGAAATTAAACGTTTTAAAAGATGGCATGTTCCATACTGGTCAGTCATGTGATATGGGGACCAAAGATGCTATATTTTGTTTTTTATGTCATCTACAACTGTTAGTCAAAAAGCATTTGTTAAGCACCTACTATGTGCTAGGAACTATGCTAGGTGCTTGGGTTACAGATACTTAGAATGAAATAATTCCCACTGTCAGAGAGTTTATATTTCTCAATGAATCCCCCTCATAAAAAAGGAAAGAGGATAGCTGTGTGACCTGAACAAGTCACTTAACCCCAATTGCTTTAGCAAAAAAAAAAAAAAAAAAAAGAAAAAAGAAAAAAAGAAAATGATCTTACTCCATTCTTTGCAGAGATGAGGAACTGTGGGTATAAAAAAATTGGTTTGCAGTGTTGGCCTTGATTAATGTGCTGATTATTTTTGCTAAACTGCTTTTTTCCCCTCCACTCATTAAAATTTAATGAAATTCCCATGATCCTCTTTTGGACTTTCCCCAATTTTTCATCCTCATTTTTTGTTTTCAAAAAAAAATCGCAGAATTTCCATTTGGAAGGTACTTTAGAGGTCATTTAGTCCAACACATACTTAGAGAAGAATCTTCTTTATAGCATATCAAGCAAGTGGTCATTACCATCTACATGAAAAATGGAAAAAAAATCACTATTTCCCTGACAATTCCATTCCATGAAAGGTGAGTGAAGTGCTGGATCAAGTGGAAAATCAGAGTTTGAACTCCATCCTAGATATTTACTGGTTGTGTTACCCTGACTGAATCACTTAATCTCTCAGTTTCAGTTTCCCTATCTATAAAAAGGTGATAATGATACCTGTTTCACAGGATAAAATGAAATAATATATTTGTAAAGTGCTTTGCAAGCTTTAAAGCACTGTATAATTATAAATTCATATCATTGTTACCATTATTTTATTTTGAGAAAGCTCTACTTATTTGGAACCTTTTCCTTACATTAAGCCTAAATAGCTATTTCACGGAAACAATCTTGGTGATTCTCGGTTTTTATTATTATTATATTTGCTCTATTTGTGAAGAACAATGATCCCTGTTTCCAGCAACTGCTATCTCCTCCACCCTTCAGATATGCCAGAGCAATAATTGGCCGGTCCTTTTATTGACAGTCATCCACTTACCCCCAGCCCAATTCTTTCCAGCGTACTCTGCGGGCTGCAGTCAGGTACCACTTCCATCCCTTCCCATGAGTTGAACATGCAGCAGGAGATGTGTTGGGCCAGATTGTGGGGCTGCCATCGTTGCCGGGGCTGCCGCTCCAGCCAAGAAAATGCATTGGCGTACAGAGGATGCCAGCACTGATCTTTCTGCTTTCCTGTGATGTCAGAGTCTTAGCAAACCCCTTGGGTAAATCTTGTTTCTTTAATTCCCCTTTGGTGCCCAGAATAATACTTGGGGAATCACTTGCCCACCTATATTGTCCCAGATACATTGCATTCTTAAGAGAGAACACAGAGAATAAAACCCTCTTGAAATTTAAGGCATTTGAAGGAGTTATATTCTTAAGTCATTAAGTCAATATACTAAGGTCTATAAGCAAATTCTCATAAGCTTTCACACGCCCAATTTGGCAAGGGATCATCGCCGTGAATAGGCCTTTGTTTTCACTCCCAAGACTGGTACAGGTTTTTACAGAATGCAGATTGAGTCTTGCAATTATTTGAAATTCCTCTGAAATACTTTAAATCTCAGATCTGCGTTTCTGAGCAGGAGAGAAGCCAAAATGCCAACAGCTGAGAACTTTTTGGTTAAAAGGAGCATCCCTCCTGATGGGCTACCATACAAGCAGCCAATCAGAAAAGTTCTCTCTAGGGATAGTCTCCTGGACCTGCTCTACAAACCTGGGATCATCCACAGAAGCAAACACTTGATAAGAGAAGGAACCTTAGACACCGAGAAGTCCAATCCTGTCATTTTATAAACTGAAATCCAGGGGAGGTGAGTGACTGGGTGAGAGTCACACAGCTAAGAAGGATCAGAGGAGGATTTGAACTCAGGTCTGACTCAAGGCCACACAGACTTTTCTGATTCAATGAGACCTTAGCTGTACTGTCTGGGAGACTGTAAGAGACAAATGTCTACAAGACAGCAAAACCAATTTTGTCCAATCCAATAAATTTTCATCTTTTCTTCCCTCTTCTCTTCTCTTCTCTTCTCTTCTCTTCTCTTCTCTTCTCTTCTCTTCTCTTCTCTTCTCTTCTCTTCTCTTCTCTTCTCTTCTCTTCTCTTCTCTTCCTCAGTTTCTTCCCTTTCCCTTTCCCTCTCTTCTCTTCTCTTCCTCAGTTTCTTCCCTTTCCCTTTCCCTCTCTTCTCTTCTCTCCCTCAGTTTTATACACAAACATACATGTACACATATGTATGTACACATATCACATATCAGCATATGTCAAATAATGTAGAAGAAAATTATTAAATTCACATTTTGTTAAGCCTTCTATTCCTATTATAGTTTAGGTATTCAAAGGATCAATTTCTATTTTCATTATAATCCTCAAAAATGAATACATTGGATTATAAAATTATTCATGTTTCAAAAGATTAGTGCTTCTCACTCAGGACTGGAACTCTGAACTTTCAAGTCCAAGAGGCTCTTATATGACATGGAAATATATAGATTGGAAACATCCCTATGAAGAGGGGAATATAAAAGTAGCAATAATAAAAGCAGGATGATGAAGGGGGGAGAGCACATATGTGAATATGATTTATCTATACTTTATTACTTTTCCCTCCTCCCTAATCATAACTTCCATTGTTAAGGTTTATCTCCACTAAGGGCTGATTTAATTAAAGGAATAGGCTCTAAGGTATGAATGATCAATAAACTAAACCTCTGACAGTCAGTTTATATTTTTATTTCATTTTAAAAAGCTTTTTATTTCCAAAACATGCATGTATAATTTTTCAACATTAACCCTTGCATAGCCTTGTGTTTCAGATTTTCTCTTCCTTTCCTCCATGCTCTCCTCTAGAGGGCAAGCAATCCAATATATATATATATATGTATATATATGTATATATATGTATATATATGTATATATGTATATATATGTTATACATGTTAAAATATATGTTAAATTCAATATGTGTAAACATATTTATACAATTCTCTTGTTGCAAAGGAAAAATCAGATCAAAAAGGAAAGAAAATGAGTAAGAAAACACTGCAAGCAAACAAGAAAAAGAGTGGGAGTGTTATGCTGTGATCCATATTTAGTTCCCCATAGTCCTCTCTCTGGGTGAAGATGGCTCTCTTCATCCCAAGATCATTGGAACTGGCCTGAATCATCTCATTGTTGAAGAGAGCCACCTCCATCAGAATTGATCATCGTATGGTCTTCTTGTTGCTGCCATGTACAATGATCTCCTGATTCTGCTCACTTCACTCAGCATCAATCCATGTAAATCTCTCCAGGCCTCTCTAAAATCATGTTGCTGGTCATTTCTTACAGAACAATAATATTCCATAATGTTCATATACCACAATTTAGTTGCCCATTCCCGAACTGATGAAACATCCAGTCAGTTTCCAGTTTTTTTGCCACTACAGAAAGGGCTGACACAAACATTTTTGACAGACTATGTTTTTAAAAATAAATAATTTTGAGCAAAACCAATGAAAGCTTTACCTATTTAAGATTTTTTATCTAATCTCTTCTGTTATTCTGCCCTCATGAAAGATGCTCATAATCAAACAAATAATTAGTCTTCGGAAGAAAAAACTAAACAGAAACATAATACATACATTTGTTAATTATTCTGCCTCGTCATGTATTTTAACCAACACTATCAAGGCTCAAAAGAAATTGGGCAGGATGCTATCAATAAGAATCACAACCTGAATCAAAAAGAAATCTCCTTTATATTGTCTTTTTCTTAATTTTTCACAAAACTGTGTTTACAAAGGAATTTTCATTTTCTGAAAGCAGTAGCTTAATTTGGCCTTACTGTAGCATAAGGAAGTGGAAAAGGTTAAGTGAGAGGGAAGATGATTGGAGAGGAGAAAGACCATGTGTTGGCTCTGGATTCCAAGAAGCCTGGTTCAAATTGTGCCTCTGGTGGTAACTTGTGTGACCTTGAAAATGTCACATACTTTCTCTGAGACCGAATTTCCTCATATTTATAATGAGGGGGATGGACTATGACCTTTGAGGGTCCTTCTAACTATAGATCTTGTTTGTTGTTGCTTATTCTTTGTTCTCAAAGATGACCATGACATCAGAGAGAATGCTATGACATGCAAGTGAATTGGTTTGAATAAGGGAGGGCTGCACAAGGTCATCTATGATCTTGGGAAATGGAGTTGTGATCCACTTAAATCACAGGTTGGAATAAAATTTGAGCAGCCTGGTAATTTTTGAAAACTTACCTAATCATACCTTCTTCCTTCCATGATGTGAATAACTCATATTTCTAAGGCATCTTATAGTTTATCAAAAGATTTCCCCGTGAGCCTGATCATATATGTATTATAAACTCCATTTTGTAGAGGCATAAAGTAATCTTCAGAGAATTAAGTGGCTTTTTCCCCAAGATCATACAGCTTAAAAGAGCCCAAGATGAAACTTGAATCCAAGTCTTCTGGGTCCAAAACTAGTTTTCATTTCAAAGGATGGTGGGATTGGAGATTTTGAGTTGTAAGTTTCCTTAGAGCCATTTTATTTATTTATTTTTTTTTATTATATATATATATATATATATTTTATAATATTATCCCTTGTATTCATTTTTCCAATTTACCCCCCCTCCCTCTATTCCCTCCCCCCGACGACAGGCAATACCATACATTTTACATGTGTTACAATATAGTCTAGGTACAATACATGTGTGCGAATATCACTTTCTTGTTGCACAATAAACATTAGAATCCGAAGGTACATGCAACCTGGGCAGACAGATATTAGTGCTAACAATTTTCATTCCCCTCCCAGTGTTTCTTCTCTGGGTGCAGCTACCTCTGTCCATCATTGATCAACTGGAAGTGAGTTGGATCTTCTTTATGTTGAAGATTTCCACTTCCATCAGAATACATCCTCATACAGCATTGTTGTTGAAGTGTACAGTGATCTTCTGGTTCTGCTCATTTCACTCAGCATCAGTTGATTTAAGTCTCTCCAGGCCTCTCTATATTCCTCCTGCTGGTCATTTCTTACCGAGCAATAATATTCCATAACCTTCATATACCACAATTTACCCAACCATTCTCCAACTGATGGACATCCATTCATCCTCCAGTTTCTAGCTACAACAAAAAGAGCTGCCACAAACATTTTGGCACATATATGTCTCTTTCCGCTCTTTAGTATTTCTTTGGGATATAATCCCAGTAGTAGCGCTGCTGGGTCAAAGGGTATGCACAGTTTGATAACTTTTTGGGCATAATTCCAGATGAGCCATTTTATTTGACAGATGAGGAAACTGAGGCCCCAAGGAAGAACAAGTGACTTTCCAAGAGTCATGAAGATGGGAAATGTCAAAGCCTGGATTCAATTCCAAGTCTTCGAACTTAATATTCTTTTCACAGTACCTTGGGAAGAGAAGAGCCCTCTAATTGCAGCAGATGTTTATCAAGACAGGATACATGCTCCCTTCTCTGTTAGCTGTGTTAAAGAAATATATTTGTAGTCTCCCCCCACCTCCTACTCCTCCACCACCTGTGCCCTTGCCTTCTCTGTAAAATGTTTTTCAAGGCATAACAAATAATACTTTTTATTGACTAGCAGAAAGCCAACAAAATGGAATAAGAGTTAAGTCATCCTCCTGTGATTAAATCCCGAGCTGATCTGCTTTATATCTAGGATTTTACCCAGGTCTTTGGATTGATAATAACAATTAAAGACATGCCTTCTGCCTCAAAGGATTAGAACTACTGTTTTTCCCGTAACTCAAATATGCCGAGCTCTTAAAAAAAATTTTATTGACATCTTTTGTCTTTCTATCCCTTTCATTTCCCAATATAGCCCTCCCCCTTCTCTACTCAGAAAGCTGTCCTTTCTCAAAAAGAATAAAAAAGGAAAAAATAAGCTAAACAAAACCAACCAACACATCAATGAAGAATGAAGTATATGCTTTTTTCCACACCCATAATGCTCAACCTCTACAAAGAAAGAAGGGGGGGGAGGTTCATTTTCTTTTCTCTTTTTTATGGCTAAATTTACTCATTATAATCATACAACTTTTAGTTTCATTACTGTTTCATTTCTGTTCTTTCCATTTATGTTACTATAGTCATCATGTTTATCATTTTTCTGGTTCTGCTTGCCTGCCTTTGCATCAATATATGTCTTTATATTTCTATGAATTCTTCATAGTTCTCATTCTCTTAGAGTGCAGTAATATTCTATTGTAACCATATATCACGGTTTATCCAGCTGTTCCCTAATCAATGGGTATCCAATCAATGGATCCCTATATTTGGCTTTAAAGTCCTAAATAAGGGGAAACTAGATGGTGAAATGGATCCTGACCTCAGAAGGTTCTGATTTCAAATCCAACCCCAGACACTAATACTTCCTAGCTGTGTGACAGTAGGCAAGTCACGTAACTCCAATTGCCTCAATAAATAATAAAATAAAATGCTAAATAATAGTGGAATGGGTCCCTAAGTGGCACAGCGGGTAGAATGCCAAGTCTGCAGTAAAGAAGAATCTGCTTCATGAGTTCAAATCCAGCTTCAGATACTTCCTAATGGTGCAACCTTAAGCCAGTCACTTAACTCTATTTGCCTCCGTTTCCTCATCTTGAAAGTGAGCTGTAGAAGGAAATAGCAAACCATTCCAGTATCTTTGCCCAGAAAACCCCAAAGGGATCATGGAGAGTTGGCAGTGACTGAAATGAGTCAACAACAACTGCAAGTATCAGAACAAAGCACACATTTAGTTAATAGAGATGAGATGTAGAATTGGAGGGCCTGAGAAGAGGTTTGCTCCGGAATATTATTTGGTAATTTCCTATTTTCAATAACATCTTTCTCTCTAAGGAGATGGTAAGCTATAATGTATCTGTTCCCCTGAAAGAAGTCAAGAATTTAAGAGGCACACAGAATATCAGTGACCATCTAATTTAATCCATATTCAAAGGGACTTACCATTGGAGCATAGCTGAGAAATGCTATTAGTATCTTCTAAATTTGGTGTCTTTAAAATTCAATAAAGTAGGGGGAAATCCCCTTTGCTCTTCCCTAGTTTAGACTTTGTTTAAGAGTAAAATGCTTGTTTTGCATATATGTAAGGCTTTCCAATATTATGGGGAGCAAACCACTGCAGTATCAATCTTTTTTTTGTAACTTTAAAAATAGATTCTGGATGACCTGTACCTTTGACCAAACTAGCTTTGTAGGTATGGTCTATTCTCCCTCCGCTACCCCTATCCCAACCCCATTAGCAAAATGTCATCTGCTATCTCCATTAATTTCAAAATAAGAGGTGGGGGAATTGTCCCCATGGCAACCAAGTCTCATTTTACCCATCTGCCCATTGCCAGCCTGTTGCTAAATTACTCAGCCCCGGAGCAATACCTCAGAGAACGCAAGGCAATATTGCTAATGTAATGAATCCAATAGTACATCTGCCTAAAACATGGTGTGTCAGCTTGGAAATAAGGAGAATAACATCCCCAGCCCCAAACCTGGCAGCAGAGCAACTGCTGGGCTCTCGGCATTACAAAAACAAGATCAAAATCAACACTAGAAAAAAGGCTTTTTGGTGGTGAATCGACTGACTTTCTAGACCCAGGTCTGGAGACTGGAAGAGCCAGCAGGCCTGTGTTCATCAACATTGGTTATTTCCCTGCTCTAAGCATCTTGTTTTTGATCTTTTCTATGAGGGTTCTTTTTCTGCTGTAAATTGTAGGATATTAAAAAAAAATCACCTAAGGTCAAGGTTCTTAACCTAAAGTTCATGAACTTATTTTTAAAAAATAATTTAATAAGTATATTTTATTATATAACTAATTTCTTATGTTTTTTAATGAGTCCTTAGGCTTTACCAGACCGCCAAATAGATACATGACCAAAACAAAAGGTTAAAAATCCATCCTAGAAGACAACAGAGAGGTCTGTGGTTGGTAATGAGCAGACTGAAATCACTTCCAATCCAGAAAGGATGATGAAGAAGTAGAATAAATGATGTTATTTTAAATGTAAGAGTAAAAAAAAAAAGAGTGATGAGGTAAAAATGGATGATAACTTATTGATACTCAGAGTACCCCCATTAGAAGGCTCCCTAGTCTGCGGAGGGCAGCCAGGTGGCTGAGTGGATAGAGTGCTGAACCTGGACTCCGGCAGACACTAGCTGTATGACCCTGGACAAGCCATTTAAACCTTCTTTGCCTTAATCTATTGGAGAAGGAAACAGCAAATCATTCCAGTATGTTTGCCAAGAAACTTGTACTGAAAACAAAAACAAAAGCAAACCCCCCCAAAAAAAAAAAAACAGAAACAAAACTCATACTATCCACAGGGTTATGAAGAATTAGATATGGCTTACAACATGTAGACTGAGGGATGCCTTTCCAAACTTCAAGTGGTAAATAGAGGAGCAATTCAACAAAAGTAACACAGGAAGAGCAAACAGGGGTGGGTTGCAATCTGCATCTTTAGAGAGAATAGTTATATTGGGTTCACAGACCCAAGAAGAGAACTATTAGACCAGTTATGACTAAACAGACGGAACATGCAAAAACGGCATAAATTGTTTCTCTGTCAACTAGTCCTGTTGGCAAAAAAAGCAGTTTTCCTTTAAGAATCATCTAAGAATGATATAGAAGAACCCCTTCTTTATCAATAAGGTTCTAGGTCTTTTTGACTTCTACATCCCAATCATTCCCTAATACACAGCCTTTATTGACCATGGTCCCTTGTTGAAGCAGCTAGCTACCACAATAGATGAAGTATTGAACTTGGAATCAGAAGGATAAAAGTTCAAATACTGCCTTGGACACTTCAGACACTTAGTAATTGTGTGATCCTGGGCAAGTCAATTAGCTTTTCTCAGACTCAGTTTCCCTATCTATATAATAAAGGGGTTGAGCTTTGTAGCCTCCAAAATCTATGATCTAAGATCCTCCCTCATAACTTATAAAAAGTCAAGCAAGATCAAAGTGGATGCATTATTTGTATTTATTCCATCTATATTTACATATGTACACATGTCCCTTGGTAGAATGTGTTATCCATTTAACATTGGACCTTTTATGAAGCTGTTTCTGCATACTAGGCACTGAAGAAGCCCTGGGAAGTGTAGAAAAATGAAACACAATCCCTGCCTTCAGGGAGTTTATATTCTAATGGGGGAGACAATAAACAAGCAATTATGTGAGTATAAAGTATATATAGTGCAGATAGATCTTAATCTCAGAGGGAAGGCACTTTAAATGGGAGAACCAGTTAAAGCCTCCAGGAAAAGATAGGGTTTGAAGTGAATTTTGAAGGACTTCTGAGAAGCTTGGACAGAGAAGAAGAAGGAGGAGTATAGAGGGCAGACAATGAAAAGGGAAAGTGTGGAGCCATAGAGTATCCTGTGGGGGAAATAGCAAGAAGGCCAGAGTCCCTGGATGTACATGAAAAGTAATAAGATGTAAAAAGATAGGAAAAACAGAGAGGGCCAGCTAGTGAAGGGCTTCAAAAGCCAAACAGAAGATTAAGAAAGCAGGGATTTTCCTTCTTTGTATTTATATCATTATCAAAATAATCATTATCTAGTACAGTGCTGGGAACACAGTAAGAGCTTAATAAATACTTTGTTGGTTGGTTGACCTGACAGTGTATGCAACAACCAGCACCCACAGACCTAACCTATCTATCAAAAGGAAGGCAGCGTGTCTCTCCTATCTCCTACAAGTAAAACTGGGGCTTTTAGTTGTGTTGTTTTCACCTACATTGTCGTAATAATATAAGTACATATGCCATTTGGTTCCGTTATCATCCATTGCTTCTACGTCTTGTGATACAATCTATCACACTGATTAAAGCTGCCTTCAAATGGCAAAGGACCGTCATCACATGAAAGGAGGTCTGGATTTGTACTGATTGGTTTCAGAAGCCAAAATCATGGGGAATGGGTAGAAATTAGGGGCAAGTTTTGCTTTGATGTAAAGAAATTCCTAAAAATGGTTGTCCCAAACTGTGATGGATCCCTCCCTTCAGAAGGGAAGGTGTTCCCTTCAACTGGAAGTCCTCAAGCAAAATCTGGGTGATCACCCATTGGAAATGTTGTGAATTCCATGACTTGTGAGACCTCTCTCCCTTTGAAGTTTGACAAAGTCAGATCTCCTGACCTTTGTTGTATGAGATGAGATAATCCCATTACATCAGAACTTTCTAATATCAAAGAAGAAATGCTGAATAAAGATAATCAGTTGTGACAGGAGGCAAGAATGGAGCTGGAGTTGGGAAGATCACTCCTTCATCAGATTATATCTGTCAAGGGGGGAGAATGATGATGGTGGTGGTGGTAGTGGTGGTTGTGAAAATGATGATACTGGTGGTGACATGATGATCATGATGATGATTATCTCTCACAGCAGTCCAAAGGCCTAGGGCCTTGTACAGGGTCACACAGCTAGCAAGTATTCCAGATTAGATGAGAATTCAAGTTTTTCTGACCCCAGCACAGCATCCTTATCTACTCAGCTATACTGACTCACCAATAAATATTAATTGAAGGGGAGGGGATTATAGAGTATTAAGTCTGGAAAGGATGGCCAGCCAGATGATGCAAAGGATAGACCACTGGCTCCAAAATCAGGATGACCTCACTACAGATGATTAACACTAACTAGCTGTGTGACTCTAGGCAAGTCACTTAACTCCAATTGCCTCAGCAAAAAAAAAAAATTTTTTGTTTTTTTCTTAATTTTAAATTATCTCTTCTGCATTTTTAAAAAAATATATTTTTACAAAAATTTTATGCACAGGTAATTTTCCAGCACTGACAATTACAAAACCTTTTGTTTCAACGTTTCCCCCTCCTTCCCCCCACCCTTTCCCCCAAGATGGCAGGTTGACCAATACATGTTAAATATGTGAAAGTATAAGTTAAATACAATATATGTATACATGTCCAAAAAATCATTAGCAAAATATTTTTTTTAAAAAAGGTCTAAAAAGGATCTTAGGGATTACGGAATCTGATAATATAGTTTGAAAGAGGAGACGTAGAGACCTAGGGAAGGAATGTCATTTATCTGAGAATACACTCCAAATTGCTAGAACTAAACTAAAACCCAAGCCCTCTGATTCTCAAAACAGTGCTTTTTGTTTTCTTTAAAAATGTATTTCATTTATACCTTTTGTCTTTACAGAAAAAATGCTTTTCTTGTGACCAAAAAAGAGGAAAAAAATCTGAAGTAGAAACTTTAAAATGTAAAAAAAAAGTCTTTCCTAGTCATCCTCCATTTCTCTCCTTTGAAGACAAAGATGTGTTTTATTATCTCTAAGACTTTTATTGACTTTTCTATTTCTTGAATTCAACTTCATTGAAGTGATATTTCCCTTTATATAATATAGTCAGTATGTTTCTGCTTATTTTGCTCTATATCAGTTCACAAAAATCTTACATTTCTCTGAGTTCCTCAATCATCATTTCTTATTGTATAAAAATATTACATTATAATCCTATGCTAATGATTACTCATTCCCCTATCATTGGGTCCCTTCCACCTTTGTTTCCAGTTCTTTGTTGTCTCAATGAGTGTCGCTATAATATTTTGGAGCTCTATGACAACTCTTCATCTAGGACTGTCCACAGCCTTCTCTCTCTTAGCTACAAGTCATTTCAGGAGATCTTCCAAAAGTTCTCTCTTGGAAGTATTGCTAATATGAAAGATTCCTCAAGGCACATGTTTCTAAAATTCAATACGTCACCCAGCAAAACCAATCATTTGGTTTGCTAAATCTATAACCAGGACATGGCAGCAGGAGCTTTGCTCCAAAATGCCAAGTTTAAATGGCACCTAGTAAGCTAGAATAATGAATTACAATAAGAAACTACCAGATAGTAAACTTCCTCTCAGCAGAGGCTGAATTCTAAGTGAGCTCCTCCTTGTGCTCTTCCTGTCTTGTTCTCTTAATGCCCCTCATTCTCTTGTGGGAGCCATTTTCTATGGGTCTCAATCTCACATAAGCATACGTACATATTCACACAGGATAATACTCCTACTTCCAAGAGATTTTGTTTTGCAGTGACTTGAGGGCAAGATGGGGGCACCATAGGATCAGAGGCTCATAGATATAATATAGATCTGGAAGGGGCCTTGGGGTCATTTAGTCAAAGCCCCTCATTTTGCAGACAAGAAAGCTAAAGTTAGGGAGATAAAACAATTTGCCAAAAGTCACAGGGCTGATTATCATCATTAGTCTCAGGTACAAAAATTGCTAGTTATGGTTCCACATCATTCGCAGAGCAGTCATTCTTTTCCTATATACTGAATGAATGAATGAGGGAATAAATGGATCTATCAAAGCAAAGCAGTTGTGATTCCAACAGCTGCATGAAATGAATGACTCACTGACAGCTCACTGATGGAGGACCATAATCTCCCCACCTAAAGAAGGAAAAGAGATGATCTACTTAAATCCCTATTAATCTAAAAGCCTCCAAGACAGAGAGTTTCATATGCTCCAAATGGATAATTTGGCACCTTGCATGTCATGGCACAGCTCAGATTCCCATTTTCCCACTTAACTTGATAAGTATGTTCTAGAGACACATACCAGATGGTCTCAAAGATCCCCTCCAGCTTTAACATTCTATTATTTTATACATAAAGTTTACCTCCACCAAGAGTTAATATTTATTAAGACTCCTGATCAATGAGAATATTTTCTCATTCCTTATCTCTGTTTTTGCCATTGACCCCCACCTCAGATCTTCCTCCTCATTATTTCTTATTTTGGGTTGGAAATGACTGACTTGACTGTTAACTGAGACATACTGATGAGAAAAGTAGTTGGATTTGAGTTCAAATCCTGATTTGTGACTTATTGCCAGTAAAATTCTGGGGAGGTTACTTCCTTTTCTGGCCTGTTTTTCCTTCTCTATGAAAATGAAAGAGTTGGATTCAACCAGCATTCCAGAATTTGAGTTGGAAGGAAGCTGACCCAACACAAAGTGTAAAGGAATTCATACTATAATATATCTGATCCTTGGCTATCCAGTTCCTGCTTACAGGCCCCAAAGGTAGACTCATCACCTTCTGACCTGCCCATTCCACTTTAGGATAATTTTTTTTAAAAAATTTAAGATAGTATTTTATTTTTCCAAATATTCACTTTTGCAAGACTTTGTGTTCCAAATTTTTCTCCCCCCCCCAAGACAATAAGCAATCTTATATAGGTTAAGCGTGTGCAATTATTCTAAACATATTTCTATATTTGTCGTGCTACACAAGAAAAATCACATCAAAAGGGAAAAATATGTCTAGAAAATGATTTGAAATCTTGAAAGCAATACAAGGTATCCCCAAAGTTTTATTACAATTTTAAGATCTTTGGGATACTCTGCACATTATGTGTCCTTTCCATTTCTAAACCCCATGATCCTCTAGCCATATCTAGCTACTCAGGCGTGACCCTCAGGTGTCTAGCCTGAATCTCTCCCACACTCAGGGTAGAAAGGGATCTTTCCCTTCAGACTTTCTCTTTTAGCACTTTCCTTTTCCTAGAGGATCTCATTCTCTTGGCAAGATTTAAGTCTATGGCCAGATTTTCTCGGAAGAAGGAAGTCAGGGAGTCCACCTGTCCTGAATCTGCTCATTTCTTAGATGAGTGGATTTCAACAAGACTGAATGCTCCTCTTGGGTTCTCAGTCAGCCTCTAATGATTATTTTCTATTAAACTACTGCCAAATGTCATTTCAGGGTAGGACCAAAATTTGTGAATCTCAGCTTGTTAAGACACTAGAATTATGCTTCTTCCTTTATCAGAAAGCCAGATTTAAGCCTTTAAAATGCTGCACATCTTCTCCAACTGGCAGCTCTGAGACCAGGGAAGCCCCCCAGACAGTGCCTCAGGGAGGTTTGTTCTCAGTGCATAGAGCAAGTCTCTGCATGCCATTCGGCTAGTGCTTTGCCTGGCCTTTTTCTCTGGGGGGAAAGGGGTCCTAGCAGTTAAAGTATAGGAATCTTTTTATTTCCCCACTGCAAAGGAAGGAAGGAGGGGTGGGGTTCAGTGAAGAAAGGGCTGAACCTAAAACCTGAAAGATCTGGGTATCAATCCTGCTTCTAATAGTTATTGGCTATGGGACTCATGGCAAGACCAGGTGACCTCCTCAGGGGCAACTACCTGGTTACAAACAGGTTGCAATCAATGTTGATAAAGGGATTTCCCCTACCAGGAGTGCTCTATACTGATGAAATCACAGATGTCTGATTCATTGTCTCAATGAACCATTTATTAAGTGTTTTCTATATACCAGCTATTAGGCCAGGTGTTGCCAATACAAAGACAAAAAATGAAACTTAAACCATCTCTGCTCTTGGGGAGTTACTATTTTACCAGAGGGAAACATGTACCCTTGGGGAGTTACCATTTTACCAGAGGGAAACATGTATCCTTGGGGAGTTACTATTTTTCCAGAGAGAAACATGTATACTTGGGAAATCACCATTTACCAAGGTAAACTGGTAACAAATTACAAAGGGGCTTAATGTTGGGCTGAAGATTTTGCAATTTTATTCTAGAAGCAATAAGGAGTCACCAAGTTTCTTGTGTGAGTAAAGAACTTAATCAGACCTGATGTTTGGAAAAATGACCAACAGCTATATATGTGGAGGACAGATTGGACTGACATATGCTTGAAGTAAAAAGACCAAACAGGAAATTATTGTAATAGTTCAGGTGAGAGGAGATAGAGGTTTGAAGTAGGGTGATGAGTGTATATTTGGAGAATGTGGCTGTTACTTGCAAAAAAAAAAAGGGCTGGGGAGCACAATAGATCATGTAATCGAGATTTTCACATTGGATACAACCATTTAAGAGTCCAGCAGAGTAGTCCTGATACAAGCCGTCAACTGCAGGTCCAGGGTATTTTGTGAGGTTGACTCAAGGATATTCTCAGTCACAAAGCTGGAATTCAGAATTACTGACATATGTAGATTTTTTAAAAATTATTTTAAAAAAATTAAGTGGATTTTTCTTTAAAATTAAAAACATTAGGGGCAACTAGTTGGTGGAGTGGATAGAGCACCAGCCCTGAAGTCAGGATGACCTGAATTCAAATCAGACCTCAGACGCTAAACACTTCCTAGTTGTGTGACCCTGAACAAATCACTTAACCTCAATTGCCTCAAAAAAAAAAAAATTAAAAACATTAAATGCCTTCAAGGCCAATTCAGGCCTTGAAAAGAAAAATGATATGAATCATAATTTTCATTTAGGTCTTTCCATCTCTACAGGAGTATCTCCCCCCTTCTCTACACCATCCCCTATTGCCAAAATAAAGCTCAGTTCTTTTTTTTTAATTGGGTTTTAAGGTTTTATTTTGTTTTGTTAGGTTTTTTGTTTTTATTTAGGTTTTGGAGGGTTTTTTGGTTAATCAATTTGGGGTAAATGACTTTTATAGGGTCACACAATGTCTAAGGCCTGATTTGAACTAGGTTCTTATGACTCCGGGACCAGTGTCCTAGCTCCTCTATCACCTAGCTGCACTCCACCTAAACCACAATTCTGATGATGTCATGTCTCTGCTCAAGAATTGTAAGTGGATTCCCATTGCACTTAGGATAAAATATAAGCCTCTGTTTGACATTTAAAGTCCTCATTCTGATTCCAATTATCTTTCCAAGCTATTACTCTCCTCTACAATGTCCTAGACAAATTGGCCCACTGCTATCCCCCTTAAATAGGATTCTGTCTCCATCCTCTTAAAGACGATCCTCCATGTCTACACTGCTCTTGTGCCTTATCTCTTGAATCTCCTCTCCCTCACAGTTTAAATCAATGGCCCCATCTTGGAAGATACATTTCCTAATTCTCCAACTTTAGTCCTCCCCAAATCACTTTACATTTATTCTTAATATATCCTAGATATATTTTGGAACAAAATGAACTCTCCCAGTAGAACATAAGCTCCTTGAAGGCAGAAATTATTCCACTTTTCTATTTATATTCCAAGGGCCTGATAAATAGTAAGTGCTTTAAAATGCTGTTAATTATGACCAATAAGAGATTAAAAAAAAAGATCACAGGAAGTAAAATAGATTTGATTACATTAAACGTAAAACAAATTAAACCAAGGCAGTAAAGATTAGAAAGAAAGTAGGAAACTGGGGGAAAGTTTTATAGCAAGTTTCTCTGCTCAAAACCTCATTTCTCAAATACTGAGTCAAAATTATAAAAAATAAAATCCATTTCCTAATTTATAAATGGGTAAAAATTATGCCCAGGAAGTTGTTAGAAGAAGAAATCAAAGGCGTCTATAATCATATGAAAAAGTGTTCAAAGTCACTATTAATTAGAGAAATGCAAATCAAAACAACTCTGAGGTACCATTTCACATCTATCATATTACATAATATGACAGAAAATTACTGCTGTTGGAGAGGATGTGGAAAAATTGAGACAATGTACTGTTGGTAGTATTGTGAACCGATCTAACCATTGTGGAGAACAATTTGGAACTATGTCAAAAGGGCTATAAATCTGTAATTCCCTTTGGCCCAACAATACTACTCCTACTTCTATCTCCCAAAGTGATTCTTTTAAAAAAGGAAAAGGACCCATGTACATAAAAATATGTATAACAGCTCTTCTAGTGGTGGCAAAGAATTGGAAATTGAGGGGATACTCATCAGTTGGGGAATAGTTGAAGAACTTTTGGCACATAATTATGATGTAACACTATTGTACTATAAGAAATGATGAGCAGAATGGTTTCTGAAAAACCTGGGAGGACTTATATGAACTCATGAAAAATGAAGTAAGCTGAACCAGGAGAATATTGTACACAGTAATAGCAATATTGAATAATTATCAATTGTAAATAACTTAACTATTCTGATCAATACAATGATCCAAGTCAATTACAAAGGACTTTTGACAAAAAATTCTAACCATCTCCAGAAAAAGAATGATGGAGTCTGAATGATGATTGAAACTTGATTTTTTCACTCGGTTTTTCTTGTAACATGACTAATATGAAAATAAGTTTTGCTTGATTTCACATGCACAGCTGACATCACCCAAAATTCTTATGATTGTTTAATTAAGCCATAGATGTTACAAAGACCCTGGATGAAATTCATAACCACTTGAAAGAGTTTGGCCCAACTGTCTATTCTGGAAAAAACTCAAGTAGAAGAAATATGATTAATATCAAGATTATTACATGTAATAAGATGGCTAAGCTCTAAAGTGGTCATATGTATATATGCAATATATAAACATGCACATGAGTCATATATTTTATTTGCATCTGTGTACATGTTACATGCATGTATGTATACATATATATGTATGCACATATTATACAGATTGTGAATATATTGTATACACATGTTTCTTGTATCATGTGTGTATATATATATATTTATATACATGACACATACACCCTTCTATATATTCATACTTGGAGTTACTTGCTTCCAGATTAGAAAATCTAAAAAGTTATTTTGTCCTGCTAAGATAGTAAAATATAAATATCATCCTTCACATATATGCATATATACCTATATATAAGCTATAGGAAGAGACTATAGATGCATATATAGATATTACATGTATATGTGGCATAAGGATGTATATATGTGTATACACATACATACATGTGTATATACAGACACAGAATCAATAGCTGAAATCTCTTTTCTGTAAGTATGGATATCTGAATGTGTATGTATGTACACACACACACACACACACACACACACACAAAGGGCAACTGCTGCCTGCACATTAAAACAACGTTGTGGAAATTATTCTTAGAAAAGAAGAATCTTAACTTCTTTTTAGAAATTATGTTTTCCCTAAAGTCCCACTCTCCTATTTTCTCATTCCCATGTCAGGAGCCATGTAATCTTTAATAGACCTGAAACTTCTCCAACCAGCAATAATTGAGGAAGACATCAAAAACTAGACAGAATAAGGCTAATGTTTCCTCACCAGGTGTCTAGCCCCTTAATCTAGTGATAATATCACGTTCCAAAAGAAAATACAGAAAGACCCTCCCAGGTCTCGTTCTAAGCATTTACCTCTCCACCTGGGATTACTGAGCCAGGGCCTGGGCCACATTCTCACCTGCGGCAGAAGTAAGTGCTGATCTCCTAGGGCTCAGAACAGCCACCACCAAGGAATAAACAAGAGCTGAAGCAAAGTGTTTCTTTAGAAACCCAAAACCGACAGCCCAGTTGTGGGTTTCAGGGGCAGGTGCCAGACTCATCTGAGTTTCATTCCAGGCTGAGTCTTTGCTTTGGAATTCTGAGTCAAAGTGCAGTCTTCTCCAAGAGGAAATGTTTCACGGATCTGCATTTTTCCCCGGGTTTCTTTCTGGTTCAGGGATGAAGTGGTCAGAAGTTAAACTAGAGGTTGATCCATGCTCCGTGTGGCCCCTGAACCTATGCAAGATCAAGGATGGATTCCAACAGGATGCTTGAAAATTAGAGGCTCAGAGACATGGTCAAAGTAGCAAATAAGTCAACAAGCATTTATTAAGTGCCTACTACATGCCAGATACTATGCCGTGCTGGAAATATAAAGAAAAACTAAAAAAAGTCCCTGTTTCAAGGAGCTCACAGGCAACATGTAAATTACTAGGCACAAACAAGAAAAAATAGTATAAATTTAAGCTTATTAATGTAGGGAAGCGCTAGCATTTTTTATTATGTACATTTTTTAAAAATAGATGGAAGGATAATAATAATAATATTTATATAGTGCTTACTGGTGTTACGTGTTGTGTTAAGTGCTTTACAATTATTCTCACTTGATCCTCAAAATAAGTTTGGGAAAGAGGTGTTATTATTGTCCCCCATTTTATGGATAAGGAAACTAAGGCAAATACAAGTTGATTGATTTGCCCAGGTCACACAGCTAATAAGTGTCTGAAGCTGGATTTGAATTCAGTTCTTCCTGATTCCAGACCCCATTCTTTAACAAGTTTATGACCTAGATGTCATTATACGATATTATGTTGATAGCCAGATGACATGGATGGATGAATGGATGGATAGATGGATGGAGCATTTACTAAGTACCTTACAACGTGCCAGGCACTGTGCTAAGTAGTAGATAAACCAAAAACAAGAAAGATAGTCCCCTCCTTCAAGGAACTTATATTCTATTGGAGGAACACATAAGATGAGTTAGACAGTAGAGAGATAGGGAATAGAACAAAGGAAGTGATGAGAAGATCTCACTTCTACTAAGATAAGGGAAAAGACTCCCCATTTTCACTCAGGACAGTCAGAGGTGAGCCTCAAGTTTCCCATGGAGTGAAGAATTAGAATTGAGCCAAAGAGTAAATTCTTTGAGAAGAATACTCCTAGTTTCTTTTTTATTATTATTCATTTTATAATTATAATTTTTTGACAATACACATGCATGAGTAATTTTTTTACAACATTATCCCTTGTATTCACTTTTCCAAATTTTCTCCTCCCTCTCCTAGATGACAGGCAATCCCATACATTTTACATGTGTTACAGTATAACCTAGATACAATATATGTGTGTAAATACAATTTTCTTTTTGTATGTTAAGAATTGGATTCCGAAGGTATAAGTAACCTGGGGAGATAGACAGTAGTGCTAACAGTTTACATTCAGTTCCCAGTGTTCCTTCTCTGGGTGTAGCTGTTTCTGTCCATCATTGATCAGCTGGAAGTGAGTTGGATCTTCTTTATGTTGAAGATTTCCACTTCCATCAGAATATATCTTCATACAGCATTGTTGTTGAAGTGTATAGTGATCTTCTGGTTCTGCTCATTTCACTCAGCATCAGTTCATGAAAGTCTCTCCAAACCTCTCTGAAGAATACTCCTAGTTTCAAACTAACTATTGATAGCTCAGTTTTCCTATTGGCAAATAAAAAAAAAAGTGATCAGAGCCTATTCTATCGGAATGCTAGGGGATAATAGTTTATAGCAAAGCTTCTAGTGATTGAGAATAATTAGGAAACTGAGGCAGTAATTGCCGAAGAATAATTTCCATAAAGCTTAGAGAATAAGGAAATAAGGAGAATAAGGAAATAAGGAAAATTACTCTGTATACCACTCTTGGTGGAGAGCCATGTATGAAGGTCAACAGTAAGACCAGTTTGGCTAAGCCATATAATGCAGGGCAAGAGGAATGTAGGTGATGATTGAGATCTTGTTAAAACGTATGCCATATTGTGGAAGGGACATTTCAAGTGGAGGCAGAAATTCTTGATTGAGTCTCTCACTTCCACTTTCACCAGCTATGTGACTATAGGCATGTCAACCAGTTTCTCTCAGTCAAAATTTCCTCATCTATTAAATGGGGCTGATAATGTCTGCCTTTATTCCTGCTCTGAGGCTCAAGAAATGAGACATGAAAATGGCAAGACAGAGTGAAAGTTATATAAGTATAAGGAATGATAATTTTAAGAAGAGAGTAATATTGTGTATTATATATACAATACGATACTAACACAATTTCATCTTCCTGTGATAATTCAGAAAGCAAGTCTGAATTTCATAATGTCTTAGGGTCATTGTTATGAATATTAACTATCCTTGCATACATTCCTATTGGAGAAGACGTAATTTTTTTATTTTTTTTCATTATTAGGGCACTTATAAGGAGTCAAATAGATAAGAGGGAATGAGAGTTAGTCAATTATGTTAGGAGGGTTTCCAGAAAAATTTGAAAGTATGAGAAAGAGAAAAGGAGAGGTAGAAAGACATTTCACACACACACACACACACACACACACACACACACACACACACACTCAGTTGTGTAAAGAAATCTATCTGACTCAATAGGAAAATCGTAGGGGAAAGGGGATATGAGATATGAGGGGGGATGATAAAAGGGAGCATAGATTAAGGTGGTATTACCAGTGGTCAGAAACAAAACAGGAAGGATAGGATAAAAAGAGAGAGAAGAAACATAGGAAGACTAACCAGAAATACATGGTTAGTAATCATGACTGTGGATGTGAATGGGATGAGCTCACCAATAAAATGGAAATGGAAGGCAGAATGGATTAGAAACCTGAATTCTACAATATGTTATTTATAAGAGGCACACTTGAAACAGAAAGATACACAGTGTTAAAATAAAGGGCTGGAACAGAACGTATTAAGCTTCAGCTGAAGTAAGAATGTCAGGGATAGTAATTATGATCTCAGACAAAGCAAAAGCAAAAAAAGACCTAATCAAAAAGATAATTAGGGAAGCTATATTTTACTAAAAGATACCATAGACAATGAAGCAATATAAGAATATTTTACAGCAAGTTCCTCTGATTAAGGCCTCATTTCACAGTTAAATAGGGAACTGAGTCAAATTTACTTTAAAAAAAATAAGATCCTTTGACCAGTTATCAACTGGTCCCAAATATATATCCCAAAATATGATTTGGGAATTTTTAGAAGAAATCAAAGCTATCTACAGTCATGAAAAAATTATCTAAGTCACTACTGATTAGAGAAATACAAATTAAAACAACTTTAGGATACAACTTCATACTTATTGTAAATGACAAATTCTAGAGGGATCGAAGAAAATGGGTATGCTCAACAGACAATCCAGCTGCCTCCATGGTAAAATGGGTACATTAATAAACTTTGATAGAGTTATGACCTGGTCCAGTCATTCTGAAGAATAAATTTGGAACTCTGCCCAAAGAGTTATATAATTTGGACTCAATAACACTACTAATAAATTTGTATCCCAAAGACATAAAAGAAAGAAGAAAAGAATCTAAATGGACAAAATCAATTATAGCAGCTTTTTAAGGCCTACGATTATGATAGAGTACTATTGTGCTATAAGAAATGATGAAGGTGATGATTTCAGAAAAAAATCTGGGAGGATCTCTATGAATTGATGCAAAACTAAGTGAGAAGAACCAGGAGAACACTGTGCACAGTCACAGCAATGTTGTAATGATGATCAACTGTGAAAGATTTGATTATTCTGATCCAAGACAATTACAAATGATTCATGATAAAATACAATCTGCTCTCATTTAGAGAGCTAAATCTCTGTGAGCACAGATAGAAGTATAAAAGTATAACTTTCTTTTTCTTTTTGTGCTTTTTCTTTTGTGATGTGGATAATGTACATATGTTTTTCATGGTTTCATATGCATGAATGACATCATTTTTCTTACCTTAGTAGTCAAGAGAGGGGTGAGAGAGAAATAATTTGTAATTCAAAATTTAAAAAGAAAAGAATGCTACAAATAAATAAAATAAAATTATTTTTTAAATCAGCATTGTATAGCCTTAGAGATGAAGAAAATACCAGAGAATAAGATAAATCACTAACTCTGACATTCATAAAAGTTACTTTTTAAAATATATTCTTCATATATGTGTATTTACTTGTTAGTTATCTCTTTCTTTTGCCTTGTATGCCCAGTGCCTTGATGTCACATTGTAGACAAATGATTTGCTCATTTTCCCCCTAAAAAGTAAAGTATGGAAAATAATAATCAAGTCATTTGTTGGGTATGCTATACTATACTGAGTGGTCTTTGGGACTAAATGGTCAATGAAGATCTTTGCAAACTTTAGATTCTCAAATTTTGTCATCTGGCCATTTGGGGTCAAATGAATGCTGGAAAAATGAGTTATATGAATTAAAATGTTTGCATTGGGTTCTTCATTTTAAATGTTGATGGGAACATTTATCATATGATCTTCTCATATATAGTTCAGTTCAATTAACTTTCCAAAAAAAAAAAAAAACACTTGTTGAGCACCTACTGGGTACAAAAATTTGTTTCAGAACCTATGATTTACAAAGAGGAATAAGTTTATTTTCAGGAGGTCTCTGTTTTCAAGTAACTCATGATTAGTGGTAGCTCAAGTGGTGACCTTCAGATGCTCCACAGACAATCCAGCTGCCTCCATGGTAAAACAACTACATGATGCTTCAAAATGGTGCCTCAAAAATACCTCTAGCTTCAAGTAAGAGTTATTGAATCCTGACTTATGAATTTATGAGGTGTATGATATTGGGCAAGTTATTTACTCTCAGTTATTTCTAAAATGAAAAGGTTATTCCCAAGGAGATCCAAGACCCAAAGAAAAGTCTCATATATATTAAACTATTCATGTAGTACTTAAGAAGGGTGTGGATAAGTTGCTAGGCCCAGAATCAGAAAGATCTAATTCAAATGTGACCTTAGAAATTTACTGTCTGGCTGAGCCTGGACAAATAACTTAACCTATCTCAACTTCAGTTTCCTCAACTATAAAATGGGATTAATAATAGTCCTTATCTCCCAGGTTTGTCATGAGAATCAAACCCGATAACATTTGTAAAATGCTCAATACAGTGCACCTAGTAGACTCTTAATATTGTGGTAGCAATGAACCAGGATACAAACTGGCTCCCTATAGAGTAAGGAATGGCTAAATAAATTGGGATATGAAATATGAAATGCAATATTGCTCTTCTGTAAGAAATCACAAACATGAGAAATTCAAAGAATCATGGAAAAGTTTTTGCACAAACTGATGCAGAATGAAGTAAATAGAGGCCAAAAATATACATGATGACTACAATAATAAAATGGAGAAGAACACTAAGATGAAATTATATAATTTTAATCATCATGCTTGCTCTCAAGAAGAAATGAGAAAATATACCTTCTTCTGTTCCTCTTAGAGGTAAAGAACTATGGGTGCTGGCTGCTGTACACACTGCAAAAAAATGTACAGTTTCTGCCCCAGTTGGTATTACTTAACTTTTGCCCTGTTGCAGGGAAGGCTCACTTTGGTAAAGGAGTTGGAGCAGGGAGTAGATAGACCGTTGGAAACAAATGTAATGTAAAAAGCATTAATAAAGTTATTTTTAAAATAAATAAATAAATAAAATAAGGAGGTTTCTAAAGCTCCCTTCTGTTTCTAAATCCTATCAATTACCCAGATACCCAATGTTATTCCAGGCCACAACAAACTCAATTCATCACTGTTGGCAATGAACACTTCCCGAATGCCCACAGAGCACTGGCAGGATTTAGGTCACATAATTGAAGCTGACCAAAGAGATAGGATGCCCAGTAATTTTTCCAGGAATGCCATCAAGCATCAGTGGGGCTTTTGTCTGGCTCCAGCTTTTCTTCTTTCCTCTCCACCCTCCTAGGGCTATGCTCCAAGGGCTCTTTTTATTTAAAATTAGACCTCCACCTCCCTCACATTTCTGAGCTTATCCTTGTAGTTTTAATTATGCCATCCTAATCCGAAAAAGAAGTTTGAGACCCCAGTTTAAACTTCCAGAGGTGGAAAAGGAGAGTGGGGGAGGTGTTGAGAAAAGAACATATGAATAAAAAGCCAGACAGGATTGAGCATCACCCATCTCTGCTAGAGCTAGTTACCAGCTCCACTTGGAGACTTCCCGATACAAGCCTGGGTGGCCAGACTTAGACTCTTCTCCAGAAAGGACTTCTGGTGACCTCCGACAAGGACTCAAGAATACTTGTCCCCCCCATTCTTCTCCTCATCCCCTTCCTGCCTTCTAATCTATCCTATCCTAGCCATTCATTAAAGGAGTAGCTATAAATTGCTTAGGGAATAGAAATGGAAAAGGGGCCAACCAGGCCCACCTTTTGTTCAGACAAATCCGATCTCCCCAATCTGTTTTCATGCTTTGAAAGAGTTAACAAAATGATGTATAAAGGCTAACCAGTGGGTGGACTTGCTTTAGAGAATAGGAAATGCACAAAGGACACAGAAGCAGCCTGTTAACCCTAGGAGAAAAGGAGCAATGACTTCCCTTAAAATCTGGCTAAGGAAGGGGAAGAAAGAACTAATTTCCTAAAGTTGAAGAGATGAAAATACAGTTATTACTCAGAATTTATAATTAGCCATTGTATATGAAAAGGGGCAGTTTGGTGGTAGAATGGATAGAGTGACATACCTGGGAGTCAGAAAGAACCATCTTCTTGAATTCAAATCTGGGCTCAGATACTTAGTAGCTGTGTGACCCTAGATAAGTCACTTAACCCAGTTTTGCCTCAGTTGGAGAAGGAAATCAAAAAGCATTCCAGTGTCTCTGCTAAGAAAAACCCCCATTTCAAGGTCACAGAGAAATTGAACACAACAGAAAACAGCCGAACAAAAAACAATGAAAATATGAAGACAACTGTGTTTGGAGAGAATGCTTTTTAAATACTAATGGTGGTGATACAAATATTACTCTTAATTAATTACTATTTACTAATTATTATTGTTACTAGTGAGGAGAAAAAGCTATGGTAGGTTCTAGAGCTGAAAGGGATCTTAGAAACCATTGAGATTAATTCCTTCATTTTATATATGAGGAAACTGAGGCACAGAGAAGTTGAATAACTTACCCAGGGTCACACAGTAAGCATCTGAGATGGTATTCAAATTCTTTTGGACACTACCCCATCAATTAGTTACCTTTAAAGTAGAGGGAGAAGATGAAGATGAAGAAAAGAGGAGAGGGAGAAGAAAAACAAGAGGAAGAAGGAGGATGAGAAGTAGGAGAAAGAGGAGGACAAGGAGGAAAAAAAACAGGAGGAAGAAAAGAAGAAGGAAAGAAGGAAGGGAGGGAGGGAGGAAGAAAAGAAGGAAGAAAGTGAGTGAGGGAGGGAGGGAGGAAGGAAAGAGAGAAGAAGGAAAGAAGAAGGAAGGAGAAAGGAAGGAAGAGAGAGGAATACTTTCATAGTTCCACTTCAGTAGATGCTGTTTGACAAAGACAGAAAGAGATGAGAAAGAGAGAATGGACTTTGTGTCAGGAAGACAAGTCCAAATCCTTTCTCTGATACCTACTAGTTGTGTGATCCTAGACAATTCACTTGACTTCTCTGAGACTCAGTGCCCCTTAGAATTGGTCTACTATATTGTGTACAAGCCGCAGTTTACCTCAGTTGAGGCAGAACCCTATGCTGATGGTACCACAGCTCCTTCTGCACAAATCGGCTGAAGCCACCTTTACGCTACTGTTCAGCTTTTCGACTGTTGTTCCTGCCTGCCTTTCTCCTTCCACAATCCAGCTCATCTGCTGTTTAATTTGAAATGGAGCATTAGGTTATTTTGCTGTTCCCCCTAAGTGGCTCTCACTGATGTCACTGACCATTGGACTTATGTGAAATTACTTTTGTTAATAACATTATCACTAACAAATGATAATAATCATAAACAGCCATTCAATTCCATTCGATTTTCTGAGCATTTCATAAGCCCCGCCATCTGCCAAGCATTGTGCTGGCTATGGGGATACAGAGGCCAAAGTGAACCAGTCTTGCTCTCTGAGAGCTTACATTCTGTTGGGATGGCACAAGAAGGGGAGAAATAACAAAGTACCATAGCACCTTAGTTTTAAGATAGAAGGGACAATCCATTCTTCTTACTTTACACCCCCACTGGATCACACAAGTGATCAGATTTCACTGGAGTCGGGATTTGAACAAAGGATCCAAACCAAGAGCTCCTTCCACCAAACTATACTCCATACAGTTAGGTAAATAAAACACAAGACACAACTTCAGAGTAATTATAGGAGGTAGGGTGGAAGAGAATCAGAAAAGACCTTATACATCAGGTATTAACTGAGCCTTGCACAGATTCAATCGATAAATTAATCAATCGATAAACTTTAAAAGCAAACATTGCATTGTTTATTTATATATTGGTCCCCTTTTTAGAACTCCAAGCATCAAAGAATTTATATCACTTTGGGGAATTCACAAAGGCCACATTGATGGTATTCTTCTGCTACGATTACAGCCAGGTACAAAACTGAGACTCCAAACTCTTGGTTCTGAACCACCTTTTCTAGGGTGCCATAAGGTTTATAAAATGCTCCCCGGGAGATAGACAGAGGGAATGCCATTAATCCCATTTTAAAGAGAGAGTGAATCATGAGAACTGAAATGGCCTTTCCATGGTCAGCTCCATGGGCTCACATAGCTCTGCGTCCTACAGCTACTATAGTGAGTGTCAAAGCTCTTCTGTGCTTCTAGGCCTCCCCAGGCTCTGTCCAGGTCCAGAATTCTTGGGACTGTACCAATCTGCCTCTCACACACACCAACTTAATCCCACCGTTTCTAGGAAACCAACAAACTGAGAAGGCAGCCAGGAAGGGGATCGGGGAGGGTTTTCTTTGCAAAGAGAGATTAGGATAATTCAGCTGGCAAAAGGAAGGGAGTGAGAAGATGAGAACTGAATATTTTTTTTTAAGTACCGTTGACATAAGCAGGCTAATACAATAGCCCTGTCTCACTAACCCCTTTGCTCCACAACACAGTGAGATTGCTATGGAATTAACCCCTCCAGGACCACTTAGAAGAACAAGCAAAGCATACTCGAGAAAGGAACTAAGCCCGAACAATGGACAACAGCATATCTTTGGGCCCCACATAATGAAGAGAACAGGAAAGGCTTACTACTGGGGAGGACTAGACAAACAGTTTGCTACAATGAATGGAGGGCCAAATCAAGGGAAGAATTGGGAATTTTACTAAGATCGATGACAATTACAAAAGTTTTTGGACTCTCGGTTCAGAGTGGCAAGGCTGAGTTCCCATTCCAGCCTGACCATTAACTAGATATCTGTGACTTTGCACAAGTCATTTGAATTTCCTGCTTACAAAAAGAGACTGGATGAATACGATGAGCCCTTCTAGTATTAAAGGTCTAAATTATCATTTATAATGGGAGGCAGTATTCTGTTTTTCTCTAGGTGTCATAAAGCTGGTTCCCAAGGATTCTCCTATTCTCATCAATAGGGATCTTTCAAACTGAAATGACTGTATATTTGCTTTGATTGTCTAGTGGGAAAGGCACTGCTACTGGCCTGAGGGGTGCTGCAGAACTGTCCCCGTTCTTCATGCTCAGGATTGTACAATGATTGTTGGTGTCTACAACAATGTCCTATGATACTGGAAGTTTCTGGACCGGTTTTATTCATAGAGAACGCAGGGGGAAGAGCCTCTTTTTCACATTCCTGAACCTATTAATAAACCCTCACTCCAGTTACTCAGGGAATATTTTTCTTGTGGGTCAAGTAAGGACCTCTCACAAAAGTACAAAAGAGGTAGCCAATGTACAGTACTCATCAGGTACTGTACAGGTAGTTTATTTCTACTTAGAAAGGTATTTTGAACGTGGAAGAATCACAAACACCTTAATAATAGTATTTAATGACAGCTCGGAACTAGGTTTACAAGCAGCTGGGAGGTAAATATCTAAATTTCCTTAGATCAGAAAATAGCTGCACCTTTTACATATCACCTTGGCCCTGATAGTGAGAAACTACTTGCATAATTGGGCCAATCCTCTTTCCAGTAGCCATTCTCTGATGCCAAAGCTTCCTTGGCCACCAGCAATATCTTGATCTTGACAATCTCTTCCAGCAAAAAATCCTGTGATTCTAGGACAATTGACATGATCCTCATTTTTCGTGTTCTTTCTTGAGAACTGTTTCTTTCTACCTAGCTTGTCTACTTCCAAATATTTTCTTCCTTCTACCTCCCTGGTTTTCCTTTACTAAAATCAAACAAGTAAGACATATAAAGCTGGCTTTGGTTGAAGTCTAAGCTTCCCATAATGTTTATAGCTTACTTTTTAAATAGTAAAAAACTTTTTTAGAAGGCCTTGCTATTTGTCTCCCCTGGTTCTCTAAAGACACAATTCACATTATATCCTTTAGCATTACATGTTATTTCTCTTAAGGACTACCATTATACAATGGTGATGGTTGGGGAGGAAGAAGTAAGTAGACCTGAAGACAGTGTCAGAGGTTCATAGTTTTACAGGTGGAAGAAATCCAAGAGGCAATGTAGTCTAACCCCTTCACTTTACAGATGAACAAAACGACACAAACAGGAAGTGACTTGTTCAAAGTCACACATGTGACCTTGTCTCTGGTCATTTGTGTTTCTGCTAAGAGGCTACCTAGTCAGGCATGTAGCTGTAGCAGGGAATGGTAAGATTACTAAAGAAGAGGAGGGAACATTTGAGCTTGTGTTTCACACAAGTGAAAATTTAGATCTTCCTCCCAAATCCAGCTCTCTATCTACTTTCCCATTTAGCTATTTAACCAGAGATCATAATTGATTAGAATCTACTGGCAAATCACAGAAGCATTATCTATACTCTTGTGAAAATCTCTTCCCCTGGGCAGCTGTTAACTGGTTTGCTTTCAGTTTTCCCCAAGCCCCTTTTTCATCTTTTTTCCATCTGTGGGGTCTTTCTCAAATACAAGATGCTGATTAGGTGCTCTACTTTCTCTCCCTTTATTAAGCACATACACACACACACACACACACACACACACACACACACACACACACATTTTCTGGAAAAGAATCTAGATATGTCATTTAAACCTTAATGTGACTTATGCTTCAGGCAAATGTACTACCTCCTCCCCCAGGAGTATTTGAATTTCAAGCATTCCCTCTCATCTTGGGGGCTTTATACAGATAAAGTCCAACCAACCCAACAAGCA
Source organism: Sminthopsis crassicaudata (assembly GCF_048593235.1). Taxonomy (NCBI): domain Eukaryota; kingdom Metazoa; phylum Chordata; class Mammalia; order Dasyuromorphia; family Dasyuridae; genus Sminthopsis; species Sminthopsis crassicaudata. The sequence goes on from NC_133619.1 coordinate 39,474,950, forward strand.
TTTATTTATTTACTATTTGCTATGTGCCAAGCACTGTGCTAACCACCGGGAGTAGCAAAGAAACATCAATTAACAAGTGGAAGAAGTGTTTTGAAGGTTAGCTTCTTGATGACCTAAAATCACACCTCATAGATGAGCAGCCTCCCATGACTCTGCCCACGACTAAACTCTTCTTGTCTTCTTCTACTTAGTTCATTTGCATTCAGCAGGTCCTTACAGAAGACTGGTCCTAGATTCAGAAGTGTGCCAGGAATTGGGAAGGAGATAGATAGAAAATGGAAATAAAACGGCCCTTCTTCTTAAGGTATTTGGAGGTTCTGAGAGAGGGCCCCATCAAGGAAATAACTTAAGAGTGCAAAGGCGCCCAGATCCTCAGTGCTAAGAATCTACTTAACCAGGGATACAGCTATAGCAGGGATGAACAAGGTTATTATGGAAGGCATGGGAGGGTTTGAGCTTGGCCTTCAGTGTTGGAGGTTGGATAAAGGAGAAGAAACAGGAAAGGTTTCTAGGCTGGGAGAGTACCATGAGCCTTTGTTCTGGGCAGAGATAAGGAGAGTATATGTGAAGGGTGAGAAGTTAGTTTCTTTTGTGAAGTAGCAGAATAATTAAACTGGTCAAAGTAGAAATAGATGATGGAGTGTTATCTGCTGCTCTTGTGGTTTCCAGAATCCAGACACCAAGACCTGGAATTGTTGTCTCCTTGTGAGCAGATGATGATGATACAAGGAGACTTAGAGACAGTTGCTGTTCCCTGACCTTTCTCCTCTTCCCTCTGTTTCCAATTTATTTCATTCCCAGTCCATAAAGAGCACCTGTCTCAGTAAAGGCTGCCTCAAAACTCCCTCAAGTGTCACAATCCACAGCTGTGGAGGCTCTTGGAGAAATGACCTGCCCTTAGGCATGGTCCTTAACAATGGAGACCCTAGGATGCCAGGAGGAAGGATCTGGATTTGCTTACTGTTCAAATTTAGCCATCAACTCCATTTTATAATTCATAATATGTTCTTTTCCTTCTCATACTGTCATGTCCTTGAATTATTTATGTCCTTGTTGCAGTCGTCCAGTAGAAAAGAAACTCCTTGAAGGCAAAATCAATCAATTAACAGTTATTAAGCCCTTACCATATGTCAGGTACCATGATAAACAAAAATAGTAGCTTAACCTCAGAGCGATTATACTCTGATGGGGAAGACAATATATAAATAAATAGGCACATCCCTGATAAATACAAGGTAGATGGAAGACATTTTTAGAGGGATGGAATTAACAAATCAAGAAAAGGAGAAGTTTCCTGAAGATGACAGGATTTGAACTGAGTTTGAGAAGCCAGAAGACAGAGATAAGGATGGATCACCAGCATCCAAGGTATGGGGAATAGCCAGTGCGAATGTAATACTCCAGGCAAAAGGTGATAAGGGTCTAATGTTGGATGGTAGCTGAGCAATGGAGAATGCAGATATATGGGAGAGATTTGTGAAGATAAAAATGACAATACATTGGATATGTAAGTTAGATGTTGAAGACAACACTGTACTTGGCACTTAGTGAACACTTAAATTCTTACTGATTTGTTGCTTACCATTCTGCCTGCAATAAGTACCAGGGGGAAGCTAGTTGGCAAATAGAATAGAGCACTGGCCCTAGAATCAGGAGAACCTGAGTTCAAATCCTGCCTCAGACACATAACACTTCCTAGCTGTGTGACCCTGTGCAAATCACTTAACTCAAATCACCTCACAATAAATACATAAATAAAACAAAATAAAATAGGTGCCATGAGATAAAGTGGCATGAGGAAAGATGGAGAGATGGTCTGAAAGTCAAGAAGACCTGAATTCCATGCCAGTTTCCAACACATGATGATTGCATGGCACTGGGCAAGTCAGTAGCCCAGGAAGTTTTCAAAGACTTTAGTTTCAGAGTAGGTCATAATCTATATTGGTAGGAGTTCTATTTACCATTGAAATAACAACTGATCTTAATATAACCAAAAAATTCCAGTCCTCAGTACTTAGTAGGTGCTTTATAATGAAGACATATTTCCAGATTGTCAGGATTGATTTAGTCACCTACTCACTTTTCCTGAGGAGAAAAACATTCCTCCCTTCAGTTTTAAGCAGAATATATATGTTTTTCTCTGCTCCTCCAATCACACCCAAAAGGTACCCCCTAATCCCCTGAATCTACACGGGGAGTGGTATTCTGATTCTCATCCATCAGGAGGCCTGGGAACAGGGGAACGGTCTCACTTATTAACTGTGGTTAGGGTATTGCAACAATCCAGACTCCAGCAGATCCCTTTGCAGGCCCTGCTAAACCTTCCCAGGTGCTTGCCATTCGTTACCCTTTCCCATTTGGCCTCCTGCCCAAACCACCTCATCATCCCCCAGGTATGAGCCACTGCACCTGGAGGCTTCATGTTGGAACCGAAGGTTTGGTGAGACCTTACTCACTCACCTGAACAGCAGTAAGAAAGCAAAACAGGGCCGGTGCCCAAGAATGGCCCCCAAGACTTAACTCATGGATATGGGAGTTCCATCCATCCTGGAGAAAATTAAAACAGAGCTCCTAGAGGGAAAACTTTCCAGCAGGGACAAAGGGCTAGTTTATTTTTAGGAAATTCTGGCAAAGTTCCAAAAGGTGCCTCCTTATGCTAATATGGTCCCTTCAGAAGAGACAGCTCTGATTTTCTACTTGGCTTAAGATATTGTTCTCTAGATGGGCAAAGAAATGCAAAATAAGGCAAGGGAGGCATGGCAAGAATGCCTCTGGTTTTTACAAAATGATAGAATGACAGATGGATGGAGGGATGGATGAATAGATAGAGAGATGAGAGAGAGAGATGGAGAGATGAAAGAAAGATGGATGGATAGATGATACATAGATAATAGATATATGGATGGATAGATACATAGACGGTCGGATGCAAAGACAGAGCATTTATTTAGTGCTTTTATGTTCTAATAGTCTGTTCTAAATTCTGGGGATGAGAACAAGGCAACCTTTGCTCAAAGGGGTTCACTTTCTAATGGGTAAAAACAACAGATAAAAGAAAGAGAGAAGTGGTCTTAGTGGAGTTGTAAGATAGGCTATGGTTCTTGGCAAGATATCAGAACTAAGGACCCCATGATGCTTCAAGGAAAGGTAAATACGCATAGTATCATCAAAACTAATGCCTAGGACAGAATCACAAAATTTGGCTATAGAAAGGGCCCTCTTTGTCTCACTGTGGCAATAATCTGCTGGTAGGTCAGTCTGCCTCTCTCTACCCAATTTATCCTCTATTCAGCCACTAAATTGATATTCCCAAAGTAGAGATTCAACTATAACACCTTATAACTTGTAGGTTATGTTGTAGAGGAAATTTCTTTATGGGTCTGAGTAGGACTAGATAGCTACTAAGATGTCTTCTAATTCACAAATTCTGCAGTTCTTTGAATTAAGTGCAATAGTATAAATTGGATGCAGGCAGATTTAATTAATCTTGGTGTGAGCAATTAGTGGAATGAGCCATCTTGGGAGGTGTTTCCCCAACACTAGAGATCTTCAAACCTCATCTGGATGGCCCATTGTTATACAAGAAATCTGTTCATGGGTATATTGGACTAGACAGTCATCGAGGTTCTGGGTAACTCTGAGAAACTGAGATAAACAGGAAAGTACTATCAATGTAAGCAATTGGTATTATTGAGTCCAGAGGGAGAGGAAAAAGTGGTAGCCATCTGTACTAAGAATGGGAGATCAGATTAGTACCCTTCAACACATTTTCTGAATTTGTTCTAAATTCACGACAAAGAAATGTACCAAAAACAAAACAAACAAAAGATTCATCAACGAAATCTTTGATTACAAATTGAAACATATTATAATTATTTTGGATTTCTTTCCCTCTTGTCCCACGCTTCATTGGTTGTTTTTTAATTTTATGGTTCTTTCAATTTGGTCCTAGTACAAACCCACAAAGAAAGGCCATAGGCTATTATCTATCTATATGTCTATCTGTCTATCTATCCATATATCTTTATGTCTTATTATCTATTCATCCATCATCTATCCATCCATCTTTATCTATCTATGTATGCATACTTCTATCCATAAATTATGTGTTATTTAATATATAAATGAATATATATTATCTATATGTGTTTTTCACATGAATTGATTTTTCAAGACAGTTAGGAGGATCTCGAAGGAATGGTCACCAAACCCAACACACAACCCATCACACATAGTATTGGAAGACATAAGATTTATTGTTTCCAGTCTTTGAGCATTGGGTGGGAGAGATCACCATTCAACAAGATGCTCTCTTCCTGGGGTATAAAAGAAGAGATCCTTGGAAACCAGGTAGGGGGAATGGTGTGAAGGAACAGAATGGAGTTACGTCATTCTCTGAGATGCTAGGAGATTGTGGTGAAATTCTTTGCCCTGGTATCTTAGAAGTTCATTGCAGTTTGCCCCATGTGATTGCAAACAGCCAAAGAAGGCAAGGGAAACAGCAGGATAGATGGACATAGAGAGTAACCTTGGAAGGACTTTACTGGGACAGAGAGACATGGAGGCTACAAAGTCAAAAACAATTGGCTTGAAAAATATTTATTAAAAATCTCCTATGGTTGGTATAGGTCAGTGAGTTATGGACAGGGAGGTATTTTTAAATAGAGGAAGAAAAGATGCTAAGATAGATTATCATTTCATATATGCTATACATTGAATGTTAGCTTTTGATATTTCCTCTGAAAAAGAGATCCTCAGCTGACTTGATGATTCAATGCCTTCCTTTTGAGGATCCCATATAGACCATGAAGAGCACTGCCCTTCTGGTAAAAAGGATGTAGAGAAAGAAACCCGAACCAGATAAAGAAAACATTAATAAATTAACCCTGGTCAAAAGGGGCCTGACAGAATGATTTTGGCATAGATCAATACAAGACGCAGAATCCCAGAGAAATCTAGACTGTTACTAGTTCAATAATACCTTTCCTGATTCTCATACCTTCCCTGATAATCTTTCTTCTCTTCAAACTATCTCATTTAAAAATATATTTTATTAAATTAAATTAGATTTAAAATATATTTACCTCTATTTGCCTCATTTTCCTCACCTGTAAAATGGGGATAATGATAACACCTACCTCCCAAGTTGTGGTGAGGATCAAATGAGTTAACAGTGTCTAGCACTTGGTAAGCACTATACAAATGTCAATTATCATTATTGTGATTTAACTTCAATCGGTGTCAGTTTCCTGATTTGCAAATTGAGGATAATAATATCTATCTCATAGTATTTTTTATGACAGTCAATGTATCACAAATGTTATGAGAACTTCCACAGAGTTCTAGGGCGCTCCAACCTTTTCTTGACTCAGTCAAGATCTCATGGCCTCTGTGCACTCTGACTTTCCCTCTATCTGCAAATAAGAACTTCTGGGAGTTCTATGCAGAGCAGACACAGGAATAACAATTAATACACCGATATATTTATTTGTTATTAGGCTGACCTCTCATCTTTCTTCCTTCCCTCCCTCCCCATCTCTCTTTGTCTCTCCTTGCTCAGTATTACACAGCTAAGGCCAATTTTAAACTCAGGTCATTCTGACTCCTGGCAGCTAGGTGGCACCCTAGTGGATGGAGTATGGGACCTGGATTCAAAATGACTCATCTTCTAAATTCAAATCTGGCCCAACACTTTCTAGCTATGTGTCCCTGGACGAGTGATTTAACCCTGTAGAGCCTCAGTTCTTTATCTGTAAAGTAAGCTGGAAAAGGAAATGTCAAACCACTCTAGAATCTGCCAGGAAAACTCCAAATGGAGTCATGTCTGAAATGAGTGAATAACAACTTTCTGACTCCAAGTCCAGAGCTTCATCTTTTGTGTTACCTGGTTGCCTCCATAAGGCAAGTAGATCTACTGAGCCAATTGGTATCACTTGGAACATTGTAAATGTATATATTATTTGAAAGAAAGAAAATAGATTTTCCTGGTTTCTAATCTTGTGTCTGACACATACTGGCTATTGACCTTGGGCGGGACACTTAAGTTCTTAGGTGGTCTACTCAGTTAACTCTCTAAAGAAGGTGCTGGCCCACATTGGTAGAAGGAGTTTTCTCACTGAGAACTCTTTATTTATGAATCATAGATCAAGTTTCCCTCCTTCCCCCCCCCAAAAAAATATTGAAGAGATATAGTTATGTTCTGAAATCTAAAGATGAACACAAGAGCATTGGATGAGAATCAATGGAAGTAGAAAGAAAAGTATTTCCCATATCATTAGGAAACAGACCATCAGAATGTGGAACATTTGAGGAATTTTTTTGGTATTTTGTTGGTTTGTTTTTTGAGACAATGGGGTTAAGTGATTTATCCAGGATCACACAGTTAGTAAGCCAAGTATCTGAGGTAAGACTTGAAATCAGGTCCTCTATTAGTACTCTATCCACTGTGCTATCTAGCTGTCCCTGAGCAATTTAACAAATAAATTTTAAACCTGAGACAGAGGCACAATATAAAAGTTATGAGGAATTTAAAGTACCTAGACATCTTTTAAAAAAAATTGTTTTGTTTTGTTACATCATTGATTAAATTCTCTAACCAAGGTGAAAAAAGCTCTCTTTTTGGTTCTCCAACAAAGACGATTATATCAAAGTGAACACTAGTGAATTGCAGCCATTTATTTTAGAATTGGTATATAAACTTGCAATCCATTCACATCATTGCAATTACTGAATGTATCATATTTCATATTGCATATGAAAGCAAAGAAGGTTTTCAAAATCAAACCAGAGCTATTAAAGTGGCCATCCAACTGATAAGTTCTTGACTTGCCATAATGATAAATGCACTCCTCAAAAGGCTTTTAAAAAGAAACTGATTCTGATCAATAGAAAAAAAAAAAAACGGATTGGGGAAGTATAATGATTAGACACTTGGGAAGAAAAGTTTACATAGCCCTAGATATGGGGAGAAAAGAATCCAAAGTCAAGATGGGTAAGATGATAAGGCTTAAAATCATTATAAGGGAAGTAGGCCTAAAAAACCTGGGATGAACCTGATAATTTAATCCCAAAGGTACAATCCAAGTAAGGAAGAGTTGGTCAAGTAAACCAATATGGCTGCAGAATAAAACTCATCACCCTGTACAGATTTCGCTTCTTTTTGTCCAGATTGGATTTTATTTATAGGAAATGGAAACAAAGACAGGTAAGAGGGTGGAAACAAAGGAGAGCTGGAGGCCATTAGAAAGGAAAACAGGCAGATTTAAGTTAGAAAGACTTAAAGAAACCCAAAGGCTATGTTTGGGAAAAGGAAACTCCAAAGAAGGGATAGTGATTGCTGTTCAATGTGGTTAGGATGATGGAAAGTGAAAGTGGAGAGAAAGTGAGCTATTCATTTATTATATTATTTATTTTTATTTCTACCCAATGACAATGATTTTTATGTTGAGAAGGATAGAATAAAAGTGATTAAGTGAAAATTGAAACCACAGTTAAGTGAGGGAGCCACTAGCTGTCTTCAGTAAGTTAAAGTTGCAAAATCAAATGGCTTTTTCATCCTTCATCCCTATCTTTGCAGCATCTGAAGATGATGACAATGTTGACTGTCTTCTCTTTTCCATGCTCTCTTCTCTCTGAAATCTGTGACATTGCTCTCTCGTGGTTCTCTTCCTTCCTCTCTGACTGCTCATTCTCAATCTCCTTTCCTAGATTGTCATCAGCATCACCTCTACTGTCTCCCCGTGCTCTGCCAGGAAACTTTTCCTCTTCTCTCTAATCCCAATTGATGAGTTTACCAGTTTCCATGAGTTTATTATCCCTCTATCCCACTCTATATAAATGATTTTACATATTTTCCCAACCCTAGTGTCTCTCCCTTTCCAGTCTTTTATCACCAATTTTCTCTTGGACATCTCAAAGCTGGAATTTCTGTGGGCATCTCAAACTCAACATGTCCAGAACAGAAAGCATCATCTTTACATCTCAAACCCAACACTCCCTGAACTTCTGATTTTCTTTGAACAGCACCACCATTATGCAGTCATCAGGTTCACAACCTGTCATCTTCTTCTCACTTGACACAACCCAGGTTATCTTCTGATAAAGTGTCCCTCCCCTCAGGATATGACTTAAACACACACACACACACACACACACACACACACACACACACAAAAAAAAACACAGTTTTTTTCAATAATTTCTGTTTTTCTTAAAAAACTATAATTTCTCCCCTCAGCCTCAGCTTTCTTACCTGTAAACTGGAGAAGAAAACTATTCTTATCTTGTTATAGTTATATTTGAAACAAAATGAACCAAACCAAGCAGAGTGAGAAGACTAGAGTGTGTTAGTGCCGTGCACAAATGTTTGCAAATTTATGTCTTTCCAACCTGATCACAACCTTCATGGGTCCTGAATAGGTCATAGGTTCGTTGGAGGAAACTGAGTCTAACTCCTTTATTATACATACCATAAAACCGAAACCCCAAATATTCAGTGACAGCCTGGGTCATACAGAGAGTAATTATAATATATATGTGCATGCATTAAAATTATATTTATGTGCATGTGAATTATATATATATATATGTATATATATTACATATATGTGTGTATGTGTATGTTCGTGTGTGTATAAAATTGTGCATGTGTATCTGGCAGAAAAAGACAATATCAACAAAATGGGAGTCCTATGCTGAACCAAATCCCGGGCATGCTCTTGGAGCACAGGCTTCGGGAGTACAAAAGGCCCGGATTTCTCTGAGCTGGTACAAAGGGTTAAGACAGCCCGGCCCACCGGTACACGTGACTTCACTCTAGCAGAATCTGCCTTTAATTTTCCTTAGCAGTAATGAAAGCTTATCATCCCACCAAATCCCCCCCCGGCCATTTAGCCCAGGCCCCTGCTTGTGGCAGCCGCTGCCTCCCAGCTTCCCCGTTAAACACCTGTTCTGGGCTCGGGCCATGCTTCTCGTTTCTCACTCAGGGTGGAGAGTCTAGCTCCAGGGGACAGGGAGGCATTTTTGCTGTCACCCAAACCAGCTAATTTGGGGAGTCTGATCTTGCCCAGCAGCCAAGTTGCCCAGGATGGGAGGGAGGCGGCTCCACCCCGAAGTACGAGCCGAGCCCTCGGGTCAGCCGACCCTCCGGCTAACTGACACGTCTCCTAGATTTCAGACAGCCGCCAAAGCCTGTACGTGCCCCTCCGTTTTGTCAGTAGGCTAATTTAAGACTTCCCGCCCACTAAGTATGGATGGATGGAGCAGCTCATGACAGCCATTCGCCTAGTGTTTTATTGCAGCTAAATTAATATGGTAAGGTGAGAAATCGCTCTCAAGGGAGAAAGAAATTTACTGCTTAGGATTCTTAGCGTCTTCAGTTCCAAATTTTCCCAAGGGCAGGACATCGCCTTCCTGCCTAATCCCTACTGGTACAGTCAACAAAAGCAACAGGGGCAGGCTTCGGGCACCCATTGCCCTCTGAGTTCTTTTCTGCCTCCTTTCAAGACTATGGGCCTGGAATAAAGCAGCATTTGCTATTCACTTATCAGGCAATTTTGTGGCTGCCTGATGATGCTCGGGAGAGGGACTGTCTAGACTAGTGGTCCTCAAACTTTTTAACTAGGGGGCCAGTTCACTGTCCCTTAGACTGCTGAAGGGCCGGACTGTAGTAAAAACAAAAGCTCACACTGTCTCCGCCCCTCAGCCCAGTGCCGTAAGTGTGTGATGCTAACTCGAGTTTAGGTCCAACGTCTCTTCCGGCCTGATTTTGCCATAACCAGGTGGGCCGAATAAACGTCCTCATCAGCAGCATCTGGCCCGCACGGGCCTTAGTTTGAGGACCCCTGGTCTAGGGACTAATTTCATCAGTTTGGGGAATTCTGGGTGAGGAAATCCCCTCCACCAATGTAGGTTGCTTCCTTTCCTATAATCTTTAATAGTAGAAAAAGCTGGCTAGATCTGTAAGAGTTAGGGGACTTGGCCAGCATCACCCAGACAGAATGTAGCAGAGGTGGAACTTACGGAGATCTTCCTGGTGTCCACCAAGGACCAGTGCTCTAATTTAAAGTGGATTTGTGCACCAAAATATTCATAGCAATTTTGTGGTAGTAAATCATTACTCATACCCATCATATATTGGGTATCATGTTCTTAGGATCTGGGGATACAAAGACAAAGCTGTCCGAAGGAGGTTACATTTTATCAAAACGGGGAAATAGATATTTAAGTATACAGAAGCTGTGACCAAATAGCTAGAAAGGTTTTCTTTCTTTTCTTTTTTCTTTTTTTCTTTTTTTCTTTCTTTTTTTTTTTTTTGCAAGGCAATTGGGATTAAGTGACTTGTACACAGTCACATAGCTAAGATGTATTAAGTATCTGAGGCCAGAGCTAGTACTCTATCACCATGCCATCTAGCTTCCCTTCTTTTATTTCTTAAAAAAAAAAAGAAAACTTTATCCATCCTTCCCACAGTCCTTTCCCCTCACATTGACTTGAAAAATAGCAAGAGCCTCAAATAAGTATTTACCATCTAGCAAAATAAAATCCCACACTGACCATGTCCAAATATGCATAGCTCATTCTGAATTTTAAATCCATCACCTCTCTCTCTAGCAGGACTTTGGAGATGTGATTCACCTTCATACCTCTGGATTCATGATTTCCCATTGCATTAATGAGCTTTTTAAAGTCTTTCAAAGTTGTTTTTCCTATACGGTGTTGTCATCCATTTCTAAATTGTTCTATTCTGTTCACTTCACTCTAAATAAGATCATGGACATATTTCCAGTTTATATCCCTTTTTGTTCATATACCACAATTGTTGAGTACCCCAATAGATGGGCACTGCTGTAACTTCCAATTTTTTTACTATTACAAAAAAAAATGCTGCTATAAATATTTTTGTACCTATGAGTTCTTTTCCTTTCTCTTGGATCTATTTAGGTGAATAGCACTAGTAGTGGTATAACTGAGTCAAAGGGTATACATATAGTTTAGTAAACATGGGGGCTTAATTCAAAATTGATTTCCAGAATGATTGTAGACTAATCAACAGATCCATCAACAATGCATTAGTGTGCCTTTTTCCCATAATTCTTTCAACATTTGTCATTTTCTTCTTTTGTCATCTTTCTCAATCTGTTAAGTATAGGTAGAACTTCAGAGTTGCTTTATTTTCTCTGATTATTAATGAGCAGTTTCAAAACCATGCCTCTGAATCATATGTCATACAAACTAGGCTCATCCTTAAGAGGGTTTGGGACACAGGAAATGTGAGGAAGAGGAGAAGTTAGGGGGGGATTATAAGGAAGTTGGTTAATCAAATTATATATTGAAAGAAGTGATTATTCATTCATTTAATAAACATTAAGGCTAAAACTATGTGCCAAGTACTGTGCTAAGCTGGGTGAATATAAAGACAAAAATTAATTACACCTTGCCTTCAAAAAGCTAATATACCATGGGAAAGACATATACATAAGTATATCCAGATGTATTCAAAACACATAGCCAAATTATAAATAGTCCTTGACTTAAGGATGTTACATTTTGTAGGAGTGGAATTGGTGGAAAGTAATAGATAAGGGATTCTAATTTGGAAAAGGAACAAAAGATCAGGCAAAGAGATATTGTATTGGAGAAACAAAGGAAAGAGATAATATTTACTGATAACTGCAGAAATAAAAGCATTTGTTTTTATACTACTGTTTTTTTTTTTTCTCTCCCTACCCATTATCCCATCCCCAAACCCTTCACTTTAGGGAGAAATTCTAAACTGTGATAGTAGTGCCATATAATGGAGTGAATAAAGAAAATTTGTCTTTAAAAAAAAAAACATAGACTTTTCTGAAAACACCATGAAATTTCTTCTGTTTATGGGACAGTTAAATATCCTGCTGTATCTCCAAGGTATAAGAATCTGAGTGTCCATGTTTCATGTGAATCATAGATGTCACATGGAAGGGATCTGAGACAACAGCAAGTCCAACTGCCTCATTTTATCAATGGGAAAATTGAGATTTAGAAAAGTTGCGACTTGTTTAGAACTACACAGTAAGTAGCTAAAGCAAAATTTGAACCCTGCCTTTCTAATTCTGAGTACATTATTCTTTCCACTACAAAATACTGAGTCTGCAGAAGGGAAAAGTCCCTTCCTCCCCTGCAAACATCTGCCATTTAGGGTACTCCGCTTGTCTGAATTACAAAGTCTTTTGGAAAGCAAAGGAAAAAGTTAACAAACCAAGGTGTGATGTCTTTCCTTCTTTTCTAAAGGATGAAAGTTGGAAGACTTTTATTAAAGCCAGGAACAACACCAAAATTGTACCATAGAAGACAAACCAATAGATTATAGGATTGTAGTTTCAAATGAATTTTACAAACTGAAAGTAAACACAAAAACTAAGCGTGAAATTCAGTGAAACAGTTAGAAAAAGCAGCAATGTGTGAGTACTGAAAAAAATTTAAGTATCTTGGGCCCATAATGGACCCAAAACTTAACATGATTTTGGAAGGGATTGCTAGCATAAGAGTTGACAAAGTCAGGATTGAAAAAGGTTCAACAGGTCAGAAAACTGAGCTGAACTTAATAAGATGAAATGTAATAGAGAGAAATATATTTAAGCACCTAATATATGCCAGGCACTGTGCTAAGGGCTGTGCAAAGGCAAAAAAACAGTCACTGACCTCAAGAAGATCATAATCTAATGTCCCATAGTTGGATTTTAAAAATCAGTTTTTAAAAACATGATAGGGAAAACTTGGTTTATCTAAAACAGTCTGCTCTTTCATGTCATGAATTAGGAGTCTTGCTATTGCAAAACAATCCAAAGGGGTGTAGACTGAATCAAAGGAGTCATCCCATCTAAGAAACAAGAAGGTGATGGTCCCACTTGCTGGAGCATTACGTTCTGTTCTAGGCACCATAGTTTAGAAATGACATTAAAAATTTGGAAAGATTCCAGACGAGGACAGCCAGAATAATAAAGAGTCTTAAGTCCATTTTAGATGAAGACTGAGTAAAGGAACCAAAAATCCTTAGTCTGGAAAAGAGAAGACTTGTGAAGGAGGGAGTGTAAGTGTTCAAATATTTGAAACCAGTCATGTGAAAAAAGGACTCAATTGTTTGACCTCAGATTGACAGGATCAGGACCAAGGGATTGGAGTTATAAAGACTGATGTATGTATTACATAAAGAAAAACTTCCTAGAAATGAGAGCCTTTTCAAAAGTGGAATGGGCTGCCCCAGGAAAGAGTGGGTTTCCCCCTTATTATAGTTCTTCAAAATAAGGAGGACTGTTTGTTGGACTCGTTTGAAAAGGGTCCTTTTTCAGGTATAGTTTGAAAGTAGATAAATCCAAAAGTTTGAGATTACTTGATTTTGTAACTCAGGTAGAGAAAGGGAATTCCTCTCTTCGACACAAAAAACCTTTCATGAGAAAGGTAATACAATATCATTTTCCAGATTTTATTGCTTGGGTTATTAGAGTTAGAGTATATTATATTTAATGATATATGGAGTGCAGAACTTCAAGAAGACCTACATTCAAATCCTGCCTTAGACACTTGCTGTGTCATCACAGGCAAGCTACTTAACTTCTCTGAGCCTCAGTTTCCCATCTGGGAAATGAGAAGATTGGACTACTTGGTGTCTCATGCCCCTACAAGCCAAAGTCTATGATCCTAAAGGACCAATTTAATTCTCTAAAAACATGTGTGTGTGAGCACATGTACATGCACATTATAAGAAGCTCACCAGTATGCAGTTTATATTCAATATCTCTTTGATCCTCAAAGTAATTTTGTTGAAGTAGGTGCTATTACTCTCCCCATTTCAAAAATAGGGAAAATTGGGCTCAGAGAGATAAAACATTTTGCTTAAGGTCACATAGCTAGCATAAAGGAAGAGGAGAGATATTTCTTGTTTTTCTACTTTGCCACTGCTTCTTACCCATGACACTAGGGTGAATTCATAAGGGCAGTGAATGGAAGGATGATGAAGTAATTTTTTTTCTTTTACACTCAGCTCTGGTTGTCAGGTTGGGATTCCACAGACTAAAAACCTGGCAGAATTTTTTCATAGATTTTGAGAAGAAAGTTTCAGAAAGAATATTTGCATTTTTTAAAGAGCAAGTCCATTGTATTGAGAAGAAAAAATTGAAAGAGAAATATAGGTCAGATTTGGTTTGGTTTTTTTTTTTATCTCTGCCCTATATTTCTCAGTACTTGTCCAAATTATGAAGAGATTGGGCTGCCCAGGATGTTAGTAATTAGTCCGGGAAAAGGAAACGGCAGGAAAATAATGTGCTCTGATATTAAAGGAACCACTGACCATAGGAGTTACAGAGAGGGGCAGTGTCCCCTAGTGGATAGAGCCCCAGAATCATGGAATCCAGAAAGTCTGGTTTTTATTCCCATCTGAGTCACTGCATCTGCAGCCAAGTGGGGAGGGGGTTCCCCCCATTCCCATCCTGCCCCCTTATGCAATGCAGACAATACCCTCTGACATGTTATTGTAAAGTCTCCAAAGCTCTCATCTAAGGAGTTTGGTTTAAAAAAATGCAAAGAATTATTAAACAGGCTTTATCCATCACACAATAAAAATGAATGGATATTGAATTCTAATAGGCCTACTCATGGATTTAGTGGGCGGCTAGGGAAAAAAACCAAACCGAGGTGGTTTTGTGTAATATGACTGGCTAGTTAAGGCATTCTTATCGTAGCCCTTTCTTTTATGTAGCATGCAAAAGTTAAGATGAATGTCCTACCTTTGTAGATAGTGTGAAAGTATAACATCCAGAGATAAGTCCCTTTCTCAGAAGAATTAATAAGCTACCAAGCAAAGCTTTTTTTTTTTTTTTTTTTTTTCCTCTAACAAAAACTTCAGCATGTGGGAAGAGTCCAAAGGTGGTAAGCCAGCATATTTGCCCTGGAAAAACAGAAACTTTTAAGGAACTCGTTAAACTTGTTCTCCTTAGAAAGTTGGGAAGAAATCTAACTTAATCATTATAAAAAGCCTACAGATTTGAAATAGCAGTTGGAAATTGGTGGGCTCTCAAAGAAAGCCCATGTGCACCCACTCTTTTCTTAATGTCCCACTCAAGATTTGAAGTTCCTATTCTGTAGATTATTCCTGGAAAACACTTGGGATGTTCGAAGAAAGGAGAGTTTAAGTGACTTGCCCAGGATCACCCAGTTAATAACTATCTAAGGCTAAATTTGAATGTTGACTTTTATGAGTATAAGTCTAGTGTTATTGACACCATCTCTATTTCCATCTTTATGGCTTTAACTAAATTTTTCTTTCTATCACCATCACTTTATCTCTAGAATTATTTATATTTTTCTATTTCTATTATATTTTTTCTTTATTTATTTCTCTCAATCTGTGTGTGTGTGTGTGTGTGTGTGTGTGTGTGTGTGTGTGTGTGTGTGCGCGCGTGTGTCTGTTTCTCTGTTTCTTGGGAGAAGCAGATTCTGGGACTTTAATTAAATTCATGCATATGTACTGTCAAAAAATTATAATTATAAAATTAATTTTAAAAATAGTTGTAGCACAGCATCCAAAAAGAAGAGGGAATCCATATGGTAAAAGAGATCATTTAAATCTCTTTGTGTTGGTTAGGTTAATCAATCATTAAACATTTATTATCTATTATGAGACAGGAGTGAAATAGATTGTGGCAGAATAGCACTAAAGTGGTAAAAGATGAAAAATAAAGGAGAAGAAAGAACTCATGGCAAATGGCTTCAATGTCTTCTATAGTATATGAAGAAAGATTCTTCGCTGAGAGAGAAGGGCTAGAGAGAGCTATGGGAGATTTAAGGAAGGATGCAAAGGTTTGGAAGAAACTTTGTGGAGAATGGAGATCATCAAAATCTGGAATATTGAAACAGATAGCATCTTAAATATTGATTAACCTTTATAGAGTCTACTCAATGGGCACCTCCATAGTTTTTTTTTTTTTTTTTGCCAATAGAAAGAGTGAAAATGATTTTGTGCATTTTACTCTTTTCTTTTTTGAGATCAAGTTTTAAGACAATTTTACTTAAGGTTCCAGTGGCAGGAAAAGATTTATAATATAAAGCCATGTGGTTAATGATCAAGGCACAAGATGAGTGAGTGAGAGAGAGAGAGAGAGAGAGAGAGAGAGAGAGAGAGAGAGAGAGAGAGAGAGAGAGAGAGGAGTTCACCTGAGGAAGGCTACTGAAAGAGAAGATGCACAATTTCCATTTAGTAACCTTGTCATTTGAATTAATTATTTTTGCTAAATTCAAATGTTTCTACACTAGTGAAAGACAGAAACTGCTGTACCTACCTATAAATTTCAGGGAAGCCCAGGACTGCCCATCCATGGTCCTTCATTATTGCTACAAGATTAGACAAGTTGTTTCTTCCAGTTCTGTATCTCCTTGATGATATATTTCAAGTGGTCCAGAATCTTCTCAAAGGATCTTTCTATTAAATTAGACTAATTTTGCTTGTATCCCAAAGACAGATCTAAGAAGAATCTAGAGAAGGTCCAACTAGGCAAATTGTGACAATATAAACAAAAATATCCTGTTACCCAAGCTTCCAGAAGGAAAGGGGGCTGACTTAATTTCTCAAGCAAAGATTGGATGACCACTGTTGGGGACAGTTTAGATAGAGGTTCTTGACACTTGTTGTCTCATGAACAACAGTCTGATAAAGCTCATAGACCCCTTTTCAGAATCAAGTTTTTAAGCAATTGAAAGAAATCCTAAATTTCAAGTTAGTAATAATAAGTGATAATAAAAAATATAATGTTTTCCTATTTGAGTTCATGAACTATCACCATTCTTAAGTATATCCATAGAAGGAGTTTATGAACCTCAGATTAAGAACCACCTGTATATAGAGATACTCTTATTCAGGTACAAGTTAGACTAAATGGTTTCTGGTGTCCTTTCTAGCTCTTAAGATTTTATGATTTTGTAATTCTAGAAGGGAAAAAAATAATTCTGATTTTTGAAAATCTAAGCCTTTCATACAGTAGGAAATTCAATTTAATTCAGCAAACATCTAGGCAATCTACTGTGTGTGAGCACTGGTACTAGGTGCACAAATATTAAAAGAAAACAATTCCTGTCCTTGAAGAAGTTATAGTCTAAAGGAAGGAAACTACAATCTGCTTGAATATATCAATACAAAATCCATACACAATAAAAAACAAAGTTTTTTTCCTGTAGCTATTAATCCTTGACTATTGGAGAACTTGGGAGAGGCTTCATTAAGGAGTGAGCTGAACCTTGAAGAGATCCAGGTCTTCCTAGAAGCAGAAGCAAGGAAGAAAAGTCATGAGAAACAGATAAAATTCTGGGTAATTAGGACAGTTGGGCAGGAACATAATGAAATATAATCAAGTTGGAAAGACAGGAAGAGTGAGGTTTTGAAGGACAAACAGAGAAGTTTCCATTTCATCCCAGAAGTCAACATTGAAACATCTTGAGTAGGGGAGTATTAAGACCTACTCTTTATGAATAATCATTTGACAGACTCTAACCCATCTTCCTTCCCTCCCTCTCTTTCTTCCTTCCTTCCTTCCTTCCTTCCTTCCTTCCTTCCTTCCTTCCTTCCTTCCTTCCTTCCTTCCTTCCTTCCTTCCTTCCTTCCTTCCTTCCTTCCTTCCTGGCTGAGGCAATTGGACTTATGTGACTAGGGTCACACAGCCAGGAAACATTAAGTGTCTGAGACCAGATTTGAATTCAGATCCTCCTGATTTCAGAACTGGTGCTCTATCTACTGCACCACCTAGCTGCCCCCTCTTTGCCATTTTTCAAGATTTTATTTCTTGAAATATCGGGTCCTAAAATTCCTATATTTGGCCACTATGAAAATTTGTGAACATAAGACAACATCCTGTCAAAGGCTCATTTCAATTTTATGTTTTGCTTTAAGTGTTCTCAATACCTTTGTTCACTTCAGGACATTCTCTGTTGTTAGAGAGATGGATAATTTCCTAGGCAATCCTCATGTCCACATGAACAGAGCTGTTTCAGACCATTCATTGCTCTGCCTAATTCAGCAATCTTTTTATTAAAAAAAAATGACATTTAATTGCTCTTATCCTGCACTCTCACCCCCTTGTTTAACATTTAATGAGGTCTCAGTTTTTTAGCAGAAGAGGTCTCAGCTTATTTACTCCTGCCCAAAGACATGCTCAGCAAGAAACTAGTGTCCCCATGGCCAAGTTCTTTTTGGCAAATTTATAAGACATAGGTCAACATGACAGAACTTTTGAGCTTCCTGAAGAATAGGGTGGTGACCACCTCTCTTCTTGAGAAACTCAAGCAGCAGAGCTAGCTGCCAAGAGACCTCACCCATACACAATAGTTTGGGGTATTAAAAAAATCACTCTGTCTGCGTCAAGAGAATCCAACCCGCCATGTTGACAAGATGCTGGGACTGGGACAGATTTCACTTCACTGGATGAGCATAAGAAAGAGGCCCCTACAACTTGGGAAAGAAGGTTTAGCCACAGAAAATCTTCAGAATCAGACTCTTAACTCTTGAGAGGGTCAAAGGTACACATAGTATTCAATCACTGAGCCAACTTTGGAAGTCCATCATAACTCACAGATTTGGTATCATATGCAAAATCCAGGTCAGGATTTTGTTTAATTTGGACAGAACCAAGACTTCTTATTCCTAAGAAAGAAACAACTTCCCACCAACCTCTACAATATTACATTTTACAAAATGGGTTTTACTTCACAGTTAAATGTAAATTAAATAATAAACATGTGGGTTACATTTCCCTGAAAATACATAAGTGTTTAACAATTAAGGGAAAAATGCCCCTGCAAAATGCGTTTTGGATTTGGACACTGTGCCAAGCCCCAAGTATTTGAAACCTAGCTTGAGACATGGTTGGGTTCCTTTGATGAACCAAACTCCCAGCCTCAGGACTCGATAAATCTATGTAGTGGGGCCATGTAATAGGGCAAATCCCACTATACATGAAGTTTATGGAATTTCTAGCAACTGAACTTCATTAAAGTACTAATGGGAATGAGTCAATAAAGTGCCACACTTGGAGTCAGACAAGATCAGGATTCAAATACTACCTCTGATCCTTACTAGCGATTATCACAATCTAATTCAAGCCAACCAGCATTTATTAAGTATCTTCAGTGTCTAAGCAACTGAACTAAAGGCTGCGACTACAGAGACAAAAATGAAATAGTCCCTGCTTTCAAGGAGCTGACATTCTAGTTTGAGGAAACAATGTTTACAAACATAAACTCAAAAAGTAATTTCAGTACTAATAATTGGCATTTGGGGAAATAAGGATGTCCACAGATGTGTAAATGGGTAATAAAGGCAAAATACCTTTGGCTAGGCACTAGGGGAATCAGGACAGACCTATTATAGGACTCAGCACTGGAGCTGAGAGGCTCAATGAGCCTCAATTTTTCTATTTAAAAAAATTGGATGATAAAATCTCTTGTACCTGCCTCCAAAGGTGTTTTGAGCCTTAACTTGAGATAATGTATGGAAAGCAAGCTTTATAAGACCTGTTGTCTTTAAAGCAATTGATCGTTGGAGTGGTTAACATAGAAAGATAGTATGGGGTAATGGAGCAGGGACTGCTGTTGTCATCACAAAACCTGAGTTCAAGAGGGAGAGGGAGAAAGGATAAAGTTTTAAGAATGGAAAACAACCTGTGGCCAGGGACAAAGTTGGAAAATGGAGAGCTTGTGAAGGGTCAAACAGAAACTTTTATATTTTGCCCTAGAGATAATAGGGAGCCACCTGAGTTTATTGAGTGGGGGGGGTGACAAGGTATTACATTTTAGGAAAATCACTTTGGCATTGAATGGAGGATGGACTGAAATTAATTAAGCATTAAGAGAATCAAACTAAGTCCAGACAAAAAGTGATGGAAGCCTTAAACTGGAGTAGTAATCATTTGAGTTAGGAGAAAGGAAGTTATGTAAAATACATTGTGAATATAGAAAGAATAATATATGGATTTGGGTGAGTGAGAATGAAAAGTTAAGGATGAGATCAAAATAAAAAATCAAATTCATTGGAAGAAGATGGTGGCTCTGATAAAAATAGAGAAATTCAAAGGAAGGAAGAATTGGAAAGGGAAGATGAGCTCTGTCCACAGTGTGTGTATTTACACATATACACATGTGCATATATTTGTATATTTGTAAAAGTTACATATTAAATTTGAAAAAAAAAATAAAACAGGCAACAGTATGAGAGTTGTAGACAGGAAGCATAAGATCAAAATGAGTAGGCTATCTATTAGTGCTATATATTCAAAAGTGGGAAAAAAAAAAGAGATCAGGGTGGGCTAAGCAATTTTGAAATATTTGTGGAGGAAGGAGGTGAGAATTTAACTCCTCTTTCAAGGGCAGACCATCATTGACTGCATGGGGGGGGGGAAAGCAAGATAGCTTCCGAGCAAAGGGCAAATGCAAATGCATAAAGAGAATTTCCTCTTCTCCAACATCTAAGTAGAGTATCTCAGACTGGAGTCACCAAGGAAACCAAGTGACTGCTCTAGCCAAGCTCCCATGGGAGATCCCGAGTCATCCCCATTCCCAGTGTCACTGAGATAGACCATGCCTTAATTCATGGGCAACAGGAGGCACATAAAGGGTCTGCGTTTCATTACCCTTTTTCCTATGTGTGGCCCAAACCTATTGTTCTAAGACACTGCTACTTTTTTGGAAGCCCTTACAAAATGTAAATAGCAGAATGTCCTGGCACCAAATGAACATAAATTCAACAGACATAAAAACTACAGAAATGCATCTATGTCAGGGACCAACAGGCTAGTCTAGTTTCACTTATTCTTCAATGCTTTAGTTTTTTTGTTAGGGTAGGGGTGGGGGGAGAGATGCTGCTGTAAAACTATGATTTCATTTGATCAGAGTATCAAAGTTTGGGATGGTTGGGTTTTTCCCCAACCCACAAAAGAGCACATTCTGTGACTCTGGAATGTAATTATAGATTTAGCATCTTCTGTATGGCCTAACAGAACTTGACTATCCCTAAGGAAGTCATTTGCAGCATATACTTAATGTCAGCTTGATAGAGAGAAAAAAATTACTTTCCATGGTTCTCATTGATTGACATCTTTTAAATGACATCAGTTTCCAGCTTCAAAACCTACTGTTATTAGGTCTCTGTTGCTATTTATGTTAGAAATACGTGCACATGTGTCAAAACAATATATCAACTCAGCTGATTGGCTGCTTCTTGATTCTGTTGCCAAGGGTAACAGAACAATTGCTGTTAATCTTTCTTAAATTGCTTCTTGGTCTTAGTCTTTTTTTTCAAGTGTTTGGGGTTTACAAAGGTTTTTTTTCCCCTTTCACCCCCTACCCCTACCAAACCCAAGCAGAAGTAAAATATCTTTTCTTTCTTCAGCAGCTAAAGAGACACTTCTTGTTGGAGCAGTTTCCTACATGTTGAATACAAGTATGAGAAAAACCAATGTCACTTGAGTTAATTTCTATGAGTCTGCTGGAGAGTTGTTATGGAAGTCTCAATCCTGAATTCATTATCTGGAAAGCAAAGAATGTTTTTCCTTAAGTCATTGTTAGTCATTCCACTGGACAAATTGTGAATAGCCACTTAATATTATGATACTATATATATTTTTTCTTTTTTTCTAATTGGTTTATACAATGATAATCTTAGGATCTCAGAGATAGAAGGAATCTCATTGACTTTCAAAGAATATGACTATGAAAACAGATGATTTTAGATTGAAGGCTGAAAGGGACTTTTATAAGGGACTGAGGAAGAAAAGTAATGGTAATAACAATAATAATGATGATAATAGTGATGATGATGATGATGATGATGATGATGTGTTTTATTTCATGGTGCTTACTATGGGCCAGACACTATGCTAAGCACTTTATAAATATTATCTCATTTGTTCCTTCACAACAATGCTGAAAGGTAGGTGCTATTATTATCCCCATTTTACATCTGAGAAAACTGAAGGGAATCCATCACCTTACAAAGAAGTTCATTCCATTATTGGGCATGTCTAATTGCTGAAAAGCTTTTTCCTGATATCAGGCCTAAATTTGTGTCTCTAACATTAAGGTATCATTGCTGGGACCAGGAAGACTGGGTCATTAAGCCTGCTTCCTATTCTAGACCCAAGCAAATGGCTTGAAGCAGGTTCAGTCTTAGAAGAGTCTGTCTTCAAAAGAGAAAAAGATGGGCCTAGGTATCCTTCTCTCATACTCTTTTTTTTTTTTTTTTTTTAATTTTTTTTATTATATATATATATATTTTATAATATTATCCCTTGTATTCATTTTTCCAAATTACCCCCCCTCCCTTATTCCCTCCCCCCGACGACAGGCAATACCATACATTTTACATGTGTTACAATATAGTCTAAGTACAATACATGTGTGTGAATATCATTTTCTTGTTGCACAATAAACATTAGAATCCAAAGGTACATGCAACCTGGGCAGACAGATATTAGTGCTAACAATTTACATTCCCCTCCCAGTGTTTCTTCTCTGGGTGTATCTACCTCTGTCCATCATTGATCAACTGGAAGTGAGTTGGATCTTCTTTATGTTGAAGATTTCCACTTCCATCAGAATACATCCTCATACAGTATCGTTGTTGAAGTATACAGTGATCTTCTGGTTCTGCTCATTTCACTCAGCATCAGTTGATTTAAGTCTCTCCAACCCTTTCTGTATTCCTCCTGCTGGTCATTTCTTACTGAGCAATAATATTCCATAACCTTCATATACCACAATTTACCCAACCATTCTCCAACTGATGGACATCCATTCATCTTCCAGTTTCTAGCTACAACAAAAAGAGCTGCCACAAACATTTTGGCACATATATGTCTCTTTCCGCTCTTTAGTATTTCTTTGGGATATAATCCCAGTAGTAGCGCTGCTGGGTCAAAGGGTATGCACAGTTTGATAACTTTTTGGGCATAATTCCAGATTGCTCTCCAGAATGGCTGGATTCTTTCACAACTCCACCAGCAATGTATTAGTGTCCCAATTTCCCCACATCCCCTCCAACATTTGTCATTATTTGTTCCTGTCATCTTAGCCAATCTGACAGGTGTGTAGTGGTATCTCAGAGTGGTCTTAATTTGCATTTCTCTGATCAGTAGTGATTTGGAACACTCTTTCATGTGAGTGGATATAGTTTCAATTTCTTCTCTGAGAATTGTCTGTTCATATCCTTTGACCATTTATCAATTGGAGAATGGTTCGGTTTCTTATAAATTTGGGTCAGTTCTCTATATATTTTGGAAATGAGACCTTTGTCAGAACCTTTGTTTTTAAAAATATTTTCCCAATTTGTTACTTCCCTTCTAATCTTGTTTGCATTAGTATTATTTGTACAGAAACTTTTTAGTTTGATGTAATCAAAATCTTCTATTTTGTGATCAATAATGATCTCTAGTTCTCCTCTGGTCATAAATTCCTTCCTCCTCCACAAGTCTGAGAGGTAGATTATCCTCTGTTCCTCTAATCTATTTATTATCTCCCTCTTTATGCCTAAATCATGGACCCATTTTGATCTTATCTTGGTATATGGTGTTAAGTGTGGATCCATATCTAATTTCTGCCATACTAATTTCCAGTTTTCCCAACAGTTTTTTCCGAATAATGAATTTTTATCCCTAATGTTGGAATCTTTGGGTTTGTCAAAGATTAGATTGCTATAGATGTACCCTTTTTTGTCCTTTGTATCTAATCTGTTCCACTGATCTACCGGTCTATTTCTTAGCCAATACCAAATGGTTTTGGTGACTGCTGCTATATAATATAGCTTTAGATCAGGTACACTTAGACCACCTTCCTCTGAGTTTTTTTTCATTAGTTCCCTTGCAATTCTTGACCTTTTATTCTTCCATATGAATTTTGTTGTTATTTTTTCTAGGTCATTAAAATAGTTTCTTGGGAGTCTGATTGGTATAGCACTAAATAAATAGATTAGTTTGGGGAGTATTGTCATCTTTATTATATTCGCTCGGCCTATCCAAGAGCACTGAATGTCTTTCCAATTATTTAAATCTGATTTTATTTTTGTGGCAAGTGTTTTGTAATTTTTCTCATATAATTCCTGACTTTTCTTTGGTAGATGGATTCCCAAATATTTTATACTATCAACATTTGTTTGGAATGGAATTTCTCTTTGTATCTCTTGCTGTTGCATTTTGTTAGTGATATATAAAAATGCCGAGGATTTATGTGGATTTATTTTGTATCCTGCCACTTTGCTGAAATTTTGAATTATTTCTAGTAGCTTTTTAGCAGAGTCTTTGGGGTTCTCTAAGTATACCATCATGTCATCTGCAAAAAGTGATAGTTTAATTTCCTCATTTCCTACTCTAATTCCTTGAATCTCTTTCTCGGCTCTTATTGCCGAGGCTAGCGTTTCTAGTACTATATTGAATAGTAATGGTGATAGTGGGCAACCTTGTTTCACTCCTGATCTTACTGGGAAAGGTTGCAGTTTATTTCTATTGCATATTATGCTTACTGACGGTCTTAAATATATACTCCTGATTATTCTAAGGAATAATCCATTTATTCCTATACTCTCAAGAGTTTTTAGTAGGAATGGATGTTGGATTTTGTCAAATGCTTTTTCTGCATCTATTGAGATGATCATATGGTTCTTATTAATTTGATTATTAATATGGTCAATTATATTAATAGTTTTCCTAATATTAAACCAGCCCTGCATTCCTGGAATAAATCCTACTTGATCATAGTGTATTATCTTGGAGATGATTTTCTGAAGTCTTTTTGCTAATATCTTATTTAAGATTTTAGCATCAATATTCATTAAGGAGATTGGTCTATAATTTTCTTTCTCAGTTTTCGATCTACCAGGTTTAGGTATCAGTACCATGTCTGTGTCATAAAAGGAATTTGGTAGGACTCCTTCATCCCCTATTTTTTCAAATAATTTATATAACATTGGGGCTAATTGTTCTTTAAACGTTTGGTAGAATTCACATGTGAATCCATCTGGCCCTGGGGATTTTTTCCTGGGGAGTTGATTAATAGCTTGTTCTATTTCTTTTTCTGAAATGGGACTATTTAAGCAATTTATCTCCTCCTCTGTTAATCTAGGGAGCCTATATTTTTGGAGGAAGTCATCCATTTCACTTAAGTTATCAAATTTATTGGCATAAAGTTGGGCAAAGTAACTCCTTATTATTTCTCTAATTTCCTCTTCATTGGTGGAAAGATCCCCCTTTTCATTTGTAAGACTATCAATTTGATTTTCCTCTTTCTTTTTTTTGATCAAATTTACCAAAGGTTTATCTATTTTATTGGCTTTTTCATAAAACCAACTCTTGGTTTTATTTATTAATTCAATAGTTTTTTTACTTTCAATTTTATTGATTTCTCCTTTTAATTTTTGTATTTCGAGTTTAATTTTTGGTTGGGGGTTTATAATTTGGTCTTTTTCTAGCCTTTTAAGTTGTAAGCCCAATTCGTTAATCTTCTCTTTCTCAATTTTCTTCAAATAAGCCTCTAAAGATATAAAATTTCCCCTTATTACCGCTTTAGCTGCATCCCAAAGATTTTGATATGATGTCTCATCATTATCATTATCTTGGGTGAAATTGTTAATTGTTTCTATAATTTGCTCTTTCACCCAGTCATTCTTTAAGATGAGATTATTCAGTTTCCAATTACTTTTTGGTCTATTTACCCCTAACTTTTTACTGAATGTAGCTTTTATTGCATTGTGATCTGAGAAGAAGGCATTTATTATTTCTGCCTTCCTACATTTAATTTTGAGATCTTTATGTCCTAGTATATGGTCAATTTTTGTATAGGATCCATGAACTGCTGAGAAGAAAGTATATTCCTTCCTATTGCCATTCAGTTTTCTCCAAAGGTCTATCATACCTAGTTTTTCTAATGTTCTATTTACTTTTTAAATTTCTTTCTTGTTTGTTTTGTGGTTTGATTTGTCTAAATCTGAGAGTGCAAGGTTGAGATCTCCCACTATTATAGTTTTACTGTCTATTTCTTCTTGCAGTTCTCTTAACTTTTCCTTTAGAAAGTTAGATGCTATACCACTTGGTGCATATATGTTTAGTATTGATATGGCTTCATTATTTATGCTACCTTTCAGCAGGATATAGTTTCCTTCCTTATCTTTTTTAACGAGATCTACTTCTGCTTTTGCTTGATCTGAGATAAGGATAGCTACCCCTGCTTTTTTGGCTTTACCTGAAGCATAATAGGCTCTGTTCCAACCTTTTACCTTTACTCTGTATGTATCTCCCTGCTTTAAGTGTGTTTCCTGTAGGCAACATATTGTAGGGTTCTGCTTTTTGATCCAATCTACTATCCGTCTCCGTTTGATGGGATCGTTCATCCCATTTACATTTACAGTTAAAATTACTAATTCTGTATTTCCTGCCATCGTATTATCCCCAGATTATGCTTTTTTCCCTTGACCCCCCTGATCCCCCTCCCCGATATTTAATTTACAGACCCCCCTTGTGACGCGCAACCCTCCCTCTTTTTTTTTTTTTTTTTTTTTCGGATCCCTCCCCCCTCCCTCCAAGTCCCTTCACTTATTCCCCTTTTCCTTTTCCCTTTTCCTCTCCCCCCTTTTAATGAGGTGAGAGAAAATTCTCTGAAAAACAAATATGTTAATTATTTACTCTTTGAGCCTCTTCTGATGAGAGTAAGATTCACACAATGATTCTCCCCCTCACTAAGTTCCCTCAGATATGGTGTATTTTCTATGTCTCTTCCTGGGATGTAGTTTCCCTCTTTTTATTACTCCTTCCCCTTTTTCTGAACCGACCTCCTTCCCTTTACTACACCCCCCTTTTTTTCTTTTATATCAGTAAAATCAAATTATCCTTGAGTATTTTTTATATACCCACAACAGAGTTACAGTTCTCAAGGGTTCTGTGTACCTTTTTCTGTTTCTCTTCAGTCTTGTGGATGTAGATCAAATTTTTTGTTTAAGTCTGGTTTTTTTCTTAGAAACATATAGAATTCCTCTGTTTCATTGAATGACCATCTTCTTCCGTGGAAAAAGATGCTAAACTTAGCTGGGTAGTTCATTCTTGGTTGCAGTCCTTGATCTTTTGCCTTACGGAATATCAGGTTCCAGGCCCTTCTATCTTTTAATGTGGAGGCAGCCAGATCTTGGGTGACCCTTATTGTGGCACCTTGGTATTTAAATTGTTTTTTTCTAGCTGCTTGCAGGATTTTCTCCTTTGTGTGGTAATTCTGCAGCTTAGCCACAATATTCCGTGGTGTTCTTTTTTTAGGGTCTATTTCAGAAGGAGTTCGATGAATTCTTTCCACATCTACTTTCCCTTCTGTTCTATTATCTCTGGACAGTTCTCTTTGATAATTTCCTGTAAAATAGAATCTAGGCTCTTTTTTTGGTCATAGTTTTCTGGAAGTCCAATAATCCGCAGATTATCTCTCCTAGATCTATTTTCCAGGTCTATAGATTTTCCCAGTAAGTATTTGACGTTGTTCTCCAGCTTCTCATTTTTTTTGTTTTGTTTGACTGATTCTTGGGTTCTCTGTGAATCATTCATTTCCATTTGTTCCATCCTGACTTTTAAGGAGTTATTTTCTTCTTTCACAGTTTTTAGTTCTTTTTGTAAATGCCCAATTTCGTTTTTAAATGAATTATTTTGCTCTATTGAATTTTTTTCCATTTCCCTAATTTTTTTTTTTGAGAATTATTTTCTTTTTCCAATTCAGAAATTCTATTTTCTTGAGACTTTTTTATCTTTTCCAATTCAGAAATCCTACTTTCCTGTGTTTTTTTAACCTTTTCTAATTCACTAATTTTGTTTCCCTGCATCTCCTGTGAATTCTTTATTTTTTCCAACTCCAATTTCAGGACGTTGTTATTCTCTATCATAACTTCCCTTTCCTTGCCCCATTTTTCTTCGATCTCCCTCAATTTCTTAAGAGCTTCTTCTAGGAGAGAGTTATGTGATGGGGGGCAGGAATCGTTCCCCTTTAGGTTGTTATCTTCTGAATCTTTGCTGTTAACTTCCTCGGGGTTGGGTACCCGCTCTTTCTCTGTATAGAAGGAATCTATAGTTTTTCTAGCTTTTTTGCTCATACTTAAAAAATGTTTTGGGGTCTGTCCCTGGGGTAGGAAATTATTTACTTCTTTACCAGCTTCCTCCCAGACCGGATGGATGCAGCGGCCCCTGCGCCCGCGCTAAGAGAGAGCTCTGGGAGAGAGTTCCCCACCCCCTCCCTGGAAGTGCCTCAGAGGTGATTAGCACTGCTGTGCTTTGAGGGCGTAGAATAGTGAAGACAGCAAGAAGCTCAGCCTATGTGTCCGGGTGGGGAGTGGATGTCTGCAGCAGGTGACGTGAGAAGCCCCTGCGCTCAAACTGGAAGTGTCTGCCAGAAACCGCGGTCCCTAGTTCAAAGGTTCCGCTTCTCTGGGACTTCCTGGAGCTGAGTTCCACTCCCTCCAGCTAAGCTAGGCAGTGTGTGTTGCCTTGGGCCGTATCCACCCACTTGTCAGTCTCTTAACTATTCTCAGGAGGTAGCTGAGGCCACACCCCCTGGTGCCGAGTCTGCTGAGTCCCCCCCAGGGTGGGGGGGGGGAATCTAATCTGAGTTTTAAAATATTTTGGCTTTCTCTTCTGAACTGCTAAATAATTAGCAGAGAAGAGCTAACAGCCTGTGCCAGATTCCTTTACCTCAGTGGCTTCTCTGATCCCAGAGCCCCTCCCAGCGCAATGGGCGCAGTGTGCCCCTACCCCACCGTCTGTGCTGGTCTTTCTTATTCCTCCCCTGAGAACTGACCTTTCCTGTTGAAACTCCAGATTCTCTTCAGCTGGTAAGTCGTGCTTCCAGTCCTTGTGGTATCTATCAGTCCTGAGCTAATTTTGAGACTTAATTTATCTAATTGGTTGTGAGGGAGTGAGGACGTTCACTGAGTCGTGTGTTTCTTCTCCGCCATCTTGGCTCCGCAAGAAAAAACCTTCTCTCATACTCTTTGGCTCAATAAACTCCCTCTCTGGTGTCCCAGGAAATTTTTATTTATGTCTTAGATTACTACTCTAGGGTTTCCTTAAAGGAAAGTAATCAAAAGCTATAAATAAATTCTATAAATCAGGTAGGAAATTGGTACTGATCTCCTACACCCAAGAAGAATATTAAATACAAAATACTCACAAACATACTTCAACAAAACAACCTTCAAACAGGATCCAGCAATTTAATTTTAACTACAGTTACAAACTCCTGAGAGGCTGATACTGGAACCTCACTAGAACAAGAAGTCATTTGCAGGACTAATAATTCGGCACTTTACATTTCACCTCGGTTCTTCATTTTCTTTTCTTTTTTTCCAGTTTTTTAATTAATTTTATAATTATAATTTTTGACAATACATATTTGAGTAGTTTTTTTTTTTACAACATTATCTCTTGTATTCATTTTTCCAAATTTTCCCCTCCCTCCTTTTATTCCCTCCCCTAGATGACAGGCAATCCCATACATATTAAATGTGTTACAGTATAACCTAGATACAATATATGTGTGTAAATCCAATTTTCTTTTTGTATGTTAAGAATTGGATTCCGAAGGTATAAGTAACCTGGGGAGATAGACAGTAGTGCTAACAGTTTACATTCAGTTCCCAATGTTCCTTCTCTAGGTGTAGCTGTTTCTGTCCATCATTGATCATCAGTTTTTCATTTTCAAACAATTCCTGGTACAGAGCTTCTGAAAAAATGGCCAGATTTAGCTAATTCTCTTGTTGGTGAGAACCCCAAGAACATTGTGGTAGGTGCCAAAAATATTCCTCTCCTAGCTACCTTTCATCACCTATCTGAGGAGATTCAGATCTTTTGAATTCATAATGTCACCTCTGAACCTGGACATATGGATGCTGGTAAAGGTACTACTAGGTCACCTAGGATCAAGAAAAAATAAACATAAAAAGGCCCAAACCATGGCTTAATCTTAGGAAAGAGAATTTTAGATATATGTGCTTATGAATACACAGAAGGTGGGAGGTGGGGATGGGGGGGATAAAATAAGCCATCCCTTCCCCCAGTGCACCCCTTAGGAAGCAGCTGGAAATGGTATGAAAAAACACTTGCTGCCAAAAAAGGAGTGAGCAGTGAATGGGGCCACTCTTTTTTAAATGTTCACTGAGACTTGCTTTCAGCGATGAAGCCAATAAAGAGATTTTTCATCATCTCCAACTGCAATCCCCTGCCCCTAAGGCACACATGGCAAAAAGCCAGCTCTGAAACTCCCACAAAGTCAACAGAGACCAGGAAAGGGGACTCTGGGCATGGCCATAGGATCATCTCTGGCACATCTTTTTGCAATAATCAATCAATATATATTTATTAATATAAATTAAATATATTCTATATATGATTGATCATAATTATAATATCAATATTAAATTTCCCCTTTATATTAGCATAATTAAAATAATATCAAATATTAAATTAATATAATTATAAGCACTAGGGATACACAAAGAAGCAAAAGGTCTTACCTGCCTTTAAGGAGTTTAGCACAGTGTCTGGTACATAGTAGGCACTTAATAAATGCTTGTCCCCATCCCTTCTTTTCTCCCCCCTTGCTCTTACATTGGAATCAAGTAAAATGAATCTAATCCTTCTTTTCAGCTTTAAATACTTGACTACCATTTTGATGACCACTTCCCAATCCTGGCCAAGAGGAAATGAGGGAGAAAAATAGAGACTTCAGCAATGAAGACACTGATTTTTTGGTCTCAAAGCAGTTTATATTTTAAAGATATTCCCAAAGATTTTTTTTCCTATGATTCTTCATCAGGTTTGTCTAAAGAGGAAAAGCTTGTTTGTTTGCTTGGCCTGGATTTGGGATTTTACTGATACAGGGGAACTCCCAAAGGGAACTCCTGCGAAAAATTAACCTGCCTGTATTCATAGATAGGAAATAGTCACACCATAACATGGACTCTAGTGGGCTTATTTACCTTCCAAGCAAAGATGTTTGGAATATTCTACAAACCCAAGATATGAATGGTACCATGGATTCAAGGAAACAAAATCACTTCATTATCCAATACATAATAATCAAAGCTCCAATTACTACAGTATTTATAAGATTGTAAAAGATTTTTCAATTGTCTAAGATTGCAAAAGTAGACACTATGGGAGGGTCTAAGGAAACAAATACATAAATGAAATAGTCCCTTCTCTTCAAGGGGCTTACAATTTATTGGGGGAAATAAATACACGGTTAGATAAATGTAAAATGTAAAAAAGGTAAAGACAAAATTTCCTCACCTGAAAAATGAGAGTTGGCCTAAGGAAGGGGGTCCCTGAGCGACCTGAAGTCCCTTTCAGATCTAAATATATAGCTATAAAAAGTAAACCCCTTCTTTAGACTAAAAAAAAAAATTACACCATGGACATGTATGTATTTCTTGTTTTGATGTATAGAGATAAAATTGCAAAGAAAAAATACAAATTTGCTTTAAAATATTACTGAATTCATAACTGAGTTTTCTTCATTCACTTTCTCAGTGAGCAGATACTAGTGAGACAACTCTTCTGATGGCTTGGGAATCGAAATATTGGGTTCCCATCTCAGCTATTTGTTAACCTTATGACCTTTGGCTAAATTTCCTTCTCTTTCAAATGAGGACTCGAAGACTTCAAAGATCCTGCCCAGCTCTAGATTCATGCCTCCAATTCCCAGAAGGGGAAGGGAGCATTAGCAATTTTATTTGGGAAGGGTTGGGATTGGGAAGAACTTCACATAGGAAATGGCACTCGGGCAGAGCCTCAAAGAAAGCCAGGGATTCTCAGAAGCAGAAGAAAGGAGGGAGATCATTCCAAATCAATGGAATAATTAATATTTTAAAGATTACCTTAGAAGAATATGATATATAAACCTCTTTTCATTTGTTTACTATGATTCAAGATGTAATGTATATACCATATGGCCAATAGCCACCAATTTTATATTTTTTCTTAATCTTCTAATAAGCCACATCCCAGATATGCTGGAATGGTGGTTCCTTCTGTCATGACACTGCCATCCCTACTTACAACGAAAGGCCCTGGGGCCATGAAGTCAGAAAGATAAGTTCGACTGAAGTGGTAAAGAGTAAGGAAAACCTCAGAGAGAACAAGTGCTTTTGACATTTCACCAGGACCCCTGTTTTCACAGAATCTTAGAATCAGGAAAGATATCCAAGGCCATCAGAGGCCACTCCATTCAATCACAATTATGTGACTAAAAATCTCCTCTGTTATATCAACCCCAATTTTTCAATCAGTCTCTGACTGGACATGATAGCAAGAAGGAACCCATTGTATCCTGAGTCAGTCAATTCTAATTTTCAATAGTTCTAATAAGTTGATCTATATTTATTCTTTCTATCCATTGCTTCTAGTTTTGCTCTATAAGGTCAAATAGAAACAGGTTCATTCCTCTTTTACATGACAGACCTTCAAAAAGGTAAAGGAGTCAGTTGACATCCCAAACCCCATCCCAAGTCTTTCTCTTCTCTTGATGAAACATCCTCAGTTCCTTTACTATATTCTGACATGTCATCATCTTCAGTCTTCTCATTTCTGAGTCACCCTTCCCCTGCTTGCTCTTTAATTGTCTATGTTCTTCCTAAAATCAGGACTCAGCCTTGAACCCAGTACCTGAGATGAGTTCTGCTCTACCTAGAGCACAGTGGCCTGAGCATCTATTCCATTCTTGCACTATGCCGTCTCCTCCTACAATGAGAAAATGTGTAAAGCATGTTATAAACCTAAAATCACTTTTCAAATGCAAATATTATTATTAGATCTTACCAGCTTTTTTAGCTGCTTCATTACACTGTTTTCCTTCTTACAGATATAGATATAACAGACCCAATTCTTTTATTTTTATGGTAAATCTTCCTTTTTATTTTTCTGTGATCTGTGACCTTGAGAATCAGAAGAGACCTCAGCAACACTGGATGAAGCCCATACTTAAATAGAAATTTCTTCTGGAGTATCCCCAACCAACAATCTTCTAGCCTCTGCTTGGAAACCTCCGTTTGGGAAAACCCACTACCTCCAGAAGCTGATCCTTCCTTTTGGGAACAACTCTCATTGTTAGGAAATTCTTTTATCTTAATTTTTTGTGTTTTTCCCCACAGCCAGCCAGCCATATGCCAGAGTCAACTCTGACCACAATTGTGACATTCTCAGTGAGATCATTTACACCTTAGAAATTAAATAACTACACAAATCACAACTTGATATATTGTTTTGTAGGCTGTTTATATTTGTGAAAGCAATGGATAAAATATTACAAATTGGAGATTAAACTCAAAAGTTTCTCATGAATTTTTTTTTAACTTTTGGATAACTGGTTGTAAAATACTCAATGGTATCCCTTGCAACCATGCTAAGTTAGCTTCTTTGGGACATTTTAGACTTCTCTCTTGGTTTTGGCTTCTGGAATCAAACAGAACAAATCTATTTTCTCTTTAGTAAAATACAAGCTCCTAGAGAAAAAGGACCTTTCTTATTTGCTTTTGTACCCCACCATCTAGCACAATGTCTGGGACCTGATAGATGTTTTGGTGAATAATTGAATTTAAACTCATTGAATTGAAATCTTCGGAAGAAAATTGAACTCAATTGGATGGCAGTGGACTGGACTGGATTGGATTGGATTGGAATGGACTGGAATGGATTTCATGGGGGAAACATATGTTTAGAACTGGGACTACCACCACTTTCAAAGATGCCTACTATTGAGAGGTAGTATGACACAGTGAAAAGAGTGTTAGGTGTGCTTATGGCTAGAACCCCCACCACTTTCATAGATACCCATTATTAAGAGGCAGCATAGTATAGTGAAAAGAGTGTTGGAAAGGGAGGGTTGAACTACATGAACTCTAAAATTCCTTCTTGCTTTATTTCATAATACTCTGATCTGATTTCCAAAAGACCAGGAAAGCCTTCTGAGCAACAATGGAACACGTGGCCGATACAAAGACAAGAATGAAAGAATAAAATGCCCCTCTCGCTTGATGATGGACATGAGAAGATGATTAAAAAAATTTTTTTAAAGGGAGGAATTAGCAAGGGTGTTAATTATAGGAAGTTGTGTTCAGAAGCTGAGATCCTTTAGAATTGAAATAGTTTTTGAGAAGAAAAGTACTGAGAAGGGGAAAAAAAGCATTTTAAAAAATTTCAGGAAAATGCAAGGAACTCAAGCCAATATGTAGCTTGCATCTGTTGGCAGTGCCCTCGGTGGGGTAGGAAAGAAGATACAAGACTGAAATTGCTATTCAAAGAAACTTGAAAAACAAAATAATCCATTCAATATCACAGATGGCTGTATAATAGTGGGAGCCGTGACGAAAATATCTGACCCGCCCACCTTCCCACTGGTAGTAAGACCAAAAACATTCATTTAAACTGGGCAATCTGAAATGTAGCCTATAGAGACATGCATGCACAAGCAAAAACATCCTTATGCACATACTCACGCTTGTGTGTGCACACACACATCCACAATGTTACTTAAAAGATTCCTACTGAAATGAATAGGATCATTCACAAGTCCATGCATGAGAAGGAAATGTACTGCCCGGACCCCTCTCCCCTTGGAGGGCAACGATTACGTTACTAGTGGTCTTGTAATATAATATATCTCTGGGACATTTTACCTCCAATTTGGTCAGTCAGTTCTCTATTTCTGAATAGTTAACACAGGTTGGGCTGTCTACAGGCTTCCCAGCTGACCCTCTCTGCCTGGAACTTTGCCTATTTCTGGATCTCTGCCAATTGAATTGCCATGCCATTGATGCATTGTGCTGATTGGTTGATGGAAAGTTATAGCCAGAGCTGTTCTGAAGGTAAGGATCTGTTGAAGATTTTAAAGTGTTACAAAATGTAAGGCAAAAGACAAAATTTCATGCACTAATTCACTAACTTTAATAGATATTGGCAAGTAATGTACTATACAAGTCAGTTTTCTCACCTATAAAACAGTAGCCTGTTTCCCATAGAATTTGTAAACAGTGCCCATATGAAACAAGTCACATCTTCCTGGTAGAATCCCCAGCTTTTAAAAATGCATGTGTGTATACAAAACTCAAAATAGGACCTTTCCTCCTTTTAAAAATAAAACTTTATTGATATCTTTTATATCTCCTAAATTTCCTCTAGCATCCATTCCTTAAAACATTTTTTTCTTTTTTTTGTTAAAGCTTTTTATTTTTCAAAACATGCCTGGATGATTCTTTTACCTTAGTCTTTGCAAAATCCAATTTTCCCTCTCTTCCCCCACATCCTCCCCTAGGTGGCAAGTAGTTTAATATATGTTAAACATGGTAGAAGTATAAAAAGAAAAATTTTTTAAGAGGAAAAAATGAACAAAACTGATATTTTATGTAATGTTTTAGTCCAAAGGATCTTGTCAAAGCAATGAAAAGAGTCATATTCTCTTATTTTCTTTTTAGGACCAAGCTTATTTTTTTGTTTGTTTATTTTAGTTTGGCAACATTCACTCTAAACACCAGGAATACAAAGACAAAAAAAAATGAAACATTTCCTGGCTGCAGTTTGCTTACAATCTACTGTTAAGACACAAAACTTGCACAGTTAAGTGAATACATGGAATATAAAAAGTAACTAAAACTTCAAGAGTGACATAGAGAGTGCTAAGAGAGAGTGGGAAAGGAAGGTGGCCCCTAAACTGGATTTCACTGAAACATGAGGATGCTGCTAGGCTAAGGGGAGGGAGAAGAGTATTATTCCAGGAACTGGGGGAGGCAGTCTTTGTACAAGTACCATATAGCACCTACTATGTGCCAGATACCCTGCTAAGCTCTAGGGACACAAAAACAGAGCAGTAATTTATTATGATTATTTTACTAATTACCTCTGAGACAGTTAGTAAAAAGAAAGAAAGAAATTGCAGCCAGAAAGACCTCTCCCAGGAGGTGACCTTTGCCCACAGAGAATTTGTGACAGCTTGTTCCTGGGCAAAGCAACTGGTGTCCCCTGGGAGACTCCGAGCATCCATCTGAATCTGGGAGAAAGAAGCCCAGCTCAGAAGATGGGTTTTTTTTTTCCTTTTTTTTCCCCTGCAGTACAGAGTGGGACTTTGATGCTAGCTCAGATAACAGCTGCTCACCAGAGAGGCCTTTCCCGGAGATCTCCCTGGCAGGCTAGGGAGCCCCCCGGGAGGTGTCTGGTTGACCTCAAAGCCCAGTCACAGCAACCGATACCTGCGGGAGGGTCTTTGAGTGGGCAAGAGAGCTTGGCATCAGGTTTTATCATCCTGTCAGTCTCACTCTCCTGGCTGGAGACAAGCATACAGGAAGGGGACTCCGGTCTCACCTTGATTTTTTTCCCCCTGTCATTGTCAAAGAAAAAGGAGGCAGAGAGCCAAAAATACCACGGGAGATTTTTGTCTCGGCCATTGTGTTTTCTCGCTGCCCTGGAATTGTAACAAAGTGTCTCGTTTGAAATCCAGGATCCCCGACTTTCAAAGGCAGACCCAGAGACAAACCTAATATGCTTGATAAAGTCCTTTGAAAAAAAAAAAAAAAAGTGGGAAGCTTCATATGGGTAATAGCCCAGCTGGGATGGGGCACAGGGACAAAGTCGCTGAAGAAAGAATTACTTTTCCCTCTAAAAATATCATTATGTCAATAGGCCATACTTGACTCAGCAGAGAGTAAGCATTTAATTGATGCTGATTGATTAATTGATGGATTGAAAAGTTAGCGTGAAAGAAATGTCAGGTTCTGAGAGATGGAGTAGAGAGAGGCCTGAGCAGCCAATTAGATCAGGCCCTGAAAGTTACAGTTTGGGGCAGAAGCCCATGGTAGTTAAGTCACAGCATCATTGCCACCCCTTGCCACGTTAGGTTCAAAATCAAGATCAGTAACTCCAATTTTAGAGTCTAAATGATAACAGCTGACATGTCTATGGGACTTTAAGATTGGTTAAAGTCTTTTATGTTGAAAGAGACAGTAAAATGCACTGGAAATCCCCTCCAGGATTAGAGTTTCAGGAGCTGAGTTCAAATTATGTCTCTGTTACTACTTACGTGATCTTTAGCAAGTCATTGTCTCCATGTAAACTTCAGTTTCCTCATTTATAAAAGGCATTGTCTTCACAAACTTCAGTTTCCTCATTTTATAAAAGACAGGTGTTAGACTAGATGGCTTATCAGCTTCCCTTGAGTGCTCCAGCTATAATCCTATGACTTCATTGAAGCCTTGCAAGATCCCTGATAGGTAAATGCTATTATGACACCCCCAATTTAGAGATGGGAAAACTGAGGTTCAGAGAATTAAACTGAGTTATTCAGAACCAAAGAGCTAATAAATGCCTTAGAATCAAGTCAGTCTAAATCCATTGTAACTCATTCCCATGATCAGAAAGAGCAAGGTTAAGTGTTCATCTTCAGGATACAAAACTTAGCATTATGAGCACTCCTTAAAGAAGGAACATGATGTATATTCTCAATCATCTGAAGGATTGTCACCGAAAAATCTATCAGATTTGTTCAATAATAAATAATAAATAAATTAACTATTCACTGGAACGTCAAATACTAAGACTGAAGCTTAAATACTTGGATCACATAATGTGAAGATAGGACTCACTGGAAAAAACCATGATGCCGTGGAAGGTAAAAGGAGAAGGGAATGGCAGAGGGTGAGATGGATGATACTGTCATGGAAGCAACAACCAAGAGCTTGGACAACTCTTGGAGGCAGTGAAGGAAAGAAGGGTCACAAAGAGCCAGACATAAATGAATAACTGAGAATTAAAGCTCACCTCCACCCAGGCATTCTACCTACATGATTTCCCTTGCTATATTATTGATGAATCAGTCAACAAGCATTTATCACTATGTGCAAATCATTGCAGATACAAAGAACACGGCCCCTGCCATCAGGCACTTTGCTCTCTAATGAGAATGACAACATAAATTAGAATATAGGATATTTACAGAACAAGTAGAAACTACATTTAGAGAAGGCACTAGTGACCAGAGGACCAAAAAAGACCACCTACAGAAAGCAGAAATTGAGCGAAGTCATGAAAAAAGCCAGAGGAACTAAGACATGAAGGTGAGGTGGATTCAGATGTTGCTTTTGATACTAGCTGTTTGCTTCAGGGTGACTTACTTAACCCATAGGAGCATCAAGATTTTTACCACCCTTCTTGATTTTCTTATTCATCCCTAAGTCCCTAGGATTTCATTTGGCTCATCAGTGATTGTGATCTGTTTTATACACTGGGACCCCTCATAGACAAAATTACAGCTCCTTTGTGCAGTCCATTGTGTTTTACACACATACACACACACACACACAAATACATT
This sequence comes from Sminthopsis crassicaudata, assembly GCF_048593235.1. Taxonomy (NCBI): domain Eukaryota; kingdom Metazoa; phylum Chordata; class Mammalia; order Dasyuromorphia; family Dasyuridae; genus Sminthopsis; species Sminthopsis crassicaudata. The sequence goes on from NC_133619.1 coordinate 39,513,329, forward strand.
TATATATATATATAATTTCTTTCAAGGATCAGTCATATATATACTCATATATATATACATATATATACTCATATATGCATATGATATATATATATATATATAGGGATGACATACATACACATTTATTCTCATATTGTGCTCCTTGAGAGAAAGGACTGTGCCTTATTTCATCTCTGTAGGAATGTTTTTCATTGAATTTATTGTACATAGTAGGTATTTAACAAACGGTTGCTGAATTAAATGAAAATTTCTAATATTAAAATAGTAGAAGAGTTCCAAAATGCTTTGATTTTCTCATGATCTGTCAATTCTGTTACCAGGCTTCTCCCCCTGGCTTTTCTTCTTCTCTCTCTCTCTTCTTCTTTCTCCCTCCCTCCCACAGTCTCTCTCTGTGTGTCTCTATGTCTGTCTGTCTTCGTCCCTGTCTCTCTCTATCTCTTTCCCCTTTCTCGTCCTCCCTCCCTTCCTCTCGTCCTCCTTCTCGTCCTCCCTCCCTTCCTCTCGTCCTCCTTCTCGTCCTCCCTCCCTTCCTCTCGTCCTCCTTCTCGTCCTCCCTCCCTTCCTCTCGTCCTCCTTCTCGTCCTCCCTCCCTTCCTCTCGTCCTCCTTCTCGTCCTCCCTCCCTCCTCTCGTCCTCCTTCTCGTCCTCCCTCCCTTCCTCTCGTCCTCCTTCTCGTCCTCCCTCCCTTCCTCTCGTCCTCCTTCTCGTCCTCCCTCCCTTCCTCTCGTCCTCCTTCTCGTCCTCCCTCCCTTCCTCTCGTCCTCCCTCCCTTCCTCTCGTCCTCCTCCTTCTCCTCCTCCCTCCCTTCCTCTCGTCCTCCCTTTCTCCCTTCCTCATTTCCTCTCTTCTTTCCTCCCTTCCTCTCTTCTTTCCTTCCTTCCTCCCTCCCTCCCTCCCCTTCTTCCTTCCTCCCTTCCTTCCTTTCTTCCTTCCTTCCTTCCTTCCTTTTTTTTTTGTCTTTTCCCCCTTCATTCCCTTCTTTATGACTTCCTTCTTTCTTTCTTTTATTTCTTTCTTTTGTGAATCTCCCAATTCCCACTGCACAATCAGTTTGAAGAACAGTATTTCTTTTTCCCCTGCTTCATTCCCTAAGACCTCATCTGGTTTGTTAATCACTTCCCTACCCCCCAGAGCTTTATATTTTCTCATCTTTTCATCTTTTTTTCAGGAATCATTGTCCTCCTCTGAGACCAGACCTTTTTAAAAGCTCCCGGTGGACATTTCTCTCTCTGAAGTCTTTCCTTGACTTTTTCCTCATTTTTCTTTTCTCCACAGTGAAAAAAAGACTGAGTTAACAACATACTTAAATGAGTCGATTGTGTGTAGTGTGCCTTTCTTGTTGATGCTCTCTTTCCTTCTCTTTTTGCCCTCTTCAACATATTTGATTTTCTTCTCCATCTACCTTTAAAGTATTCCTCTTTTCCTCCTCTCACTTGCTCTCATTATAATTCTCTACCCCCTTCATAGAATTACATCATCAAATGCCACCCCTGTGTTTACAACATAAAGAAGCAAGACTCCTCAATATCTTCCCCTCCCTCCACTTCCTTTTTCATCTTTTGATTACATACATTCAGTAGCCTTCATGTCCTGAGTATGGCTGTAAACATTTAAGGAGGCATCAAAAGAGTAACTAAAGCAGGACAATCTGGGCTTTGACCCCAAGGTGCTGGTATTTAAAGAGCACAAACAATCTTTTTTTTTTTCCCTACAGCATAGAAACAACCAAACTTAATGTTAATAATAATAGACAGCAATTTAAAGTTTGTAAAGCACTGTACAATATTATTGCAGAATTAAATGAAAGTTTTTAATATTAAAAATAGTAGAAAAGATCTAAAGTGCTTTGGCTCTCCATGATCTGTCAATTCTGTTACCAGACTCCTCCCCAACTCCCAGCATAGTTTTAGGGTCACTAAAAGGATTTGCAATTTCCTAAAGGTGTTCTAGCCTACTCTCCTCTTTGTTTTTAATTCTGGGCCTAACTTGCTATTCATTTGAACTTCCAGTTCCAGATAAACATATAGATGGATAAACACCATAGACTGTCCATTCGATTGTATCTCAGAATTTGAACAATAAATTTTCTTCATCTACTTGGGTTTTTTTTTGTATAGATGGCTAGGCCAGGTTCTTTAGAATGGTTATCTCTCAGTTCCAGGGATGTTGTAATCAATCCACACACTGTCATCCATAAGCAGCATAAACCATAAACAGCAGCTTTAGAATTCCATCATCCTTCATCACTTTTGCAGCATAGACTCCATGATGATTTCCTCTCTAAGTAACTGGAAAATACTGTTGTCAAATATCCATTTCCCTGTTTAACATCTTGCTTGATGTTTATGCTTCAATGTCCCTCCTGTAAATTAAAAAAGCTAAATGCTATGATTTCTAAGTTTGGTCCCTTGCAGCATCAAGCCTATTTATCATTCTGTGACCACAGTTCAAATTCTGGCTCTATCCATTTACTACTAATATGATCTTAAAAGCCATTTTTCTTTGGGCCTTGGTTTCTTCATCTATAAAATGAGGGAGATGTCCAACCTCCCTTTAGGTATGTGAACCTATTGATCCTATAATCCTAGTTATTCTGAATTGGATATGCACATTATAGTAAACAAAGAAAGTACTCAAAATATGACTCCTTCCTTCCAGAATTCCAAAATTTCAGAGTCTGAGGAGAACTCAGACTTTATTTAGTCTGATCCATATAGGGAAAAGACTACTGTCACCACATTCTTGACAAATAGGCACCCACCCTCTGCTTGAGGTCCCTGATGTTTTCAAATCATAGTGTCACCTAATGCATTGTATTTACAAATGTCTTAACTAAATGCCTTGGTATATCATGAAGATAAAAATATTCAAAAAGATTTTTATTTATCAATGACATTTAAGACATCATGGTTTTTTTTAATCTGATAGTACATGTATATAACCTGTATCTGACTAGTTACTATCAGAGGGAGGGAAAAGAGGGATATAATTTGGAACTTAAAACTTAAAAGAAAAATAAATGCTTAAAAAGGGGGATGTAATGAATGGCTAAGCTTGGAATCAGGAAGATTTAAATTCAAGTCTTACCTCTGACATTAGCTGTAGTATTATAAACAAGTCACTTAATAACTCAGACTCTCAGTTTCCCTATCCATACTATGGAAACAATAAGCCCTCAAAGACTTGTTATAAAGCTCAAAGGAGATAAAGTCCATAATGTGTTTTGCAAATGTTAAAGTACTACATAAATGTCTGTTGTTATTATGGCACAGACCCCAATAAAGTTAACAGCATCACCAGTTTTTGTATTGTGTGTGTGTGTGTGTGTATGTGTGTGTGTGTATATACATATATATGTATATATATGTATATACACACACACATATATATACATATACATATATATAGATATGTATGTGTGTGTGTATATATATATATATATATATATATATATATATATATATATATATATATATATATATATATATATGTATATACCAAAACTCATTCCATATGCATCTAGACAGTTTGAATTTTTGGAAAGACCCGTCTCTAAATCAAATGCCTTGAACCTTGATTATGTCCTTGGATCCCTTTGGCATCACAATCAAGCCAATGAACCTCTTCTCAGAATGATCTTTTTAAATGCATAAAATAAAATACATAAGATTGTAAAGGAAATCAATTATAGTGAAATTCAATTATCAAAATTGATTTTTTAAAAAATTTATGGACTCCAGGTTAAGAATCCTTGCACTAAATGGAGATTCCAAAAAAGTAAATGAAGATGTCTGACCACCAAAATACTGCAATGGATACTTCAGTAATAATGGGGGGTGGAGGTGGAGGATACTTCAGTAATAATACTTCTAATTTCTAATTCTCAGAGCTATTTGAAAACTCAGGTAAGATGTTATGTAAAGTGCTTTCCTAACCTTCAAATCCTATGTAAATATCAGCTATTATACTAAATTTGAATGATCATAAATAAAACACTTTTGGAAAATTGGACTAATCCTGAGGGAATGCATACAGAGCAAGAAGTAAAGGTATTTTGTGTGTTTTTCATTAATTTGTTAGGCATTTTCCTGTCAAAAATATGATACAATATGGACTTTCTTTCCTCATCCTAATCATATAATATAAATAGATCAACAGGAAGATTTGTTAGAGAGATTGATCCTATGTTTATTTTGATTATTGGTTGCCTATGGTTTACTTTTAGGTGTAAGGATTAGAATAATAAAAATTTCAAGAAAAAAAATAAACCATAAAAATGGATCAGTGTAAGACTTAATGACTCCAGAAAGATCCACAAGAACCATTGATTCAAGAGCATCGTTCTTTGGAGTCGTTATATTATTTCAGTATCGACCAAAGAGGTTATTTTCTCTAAATTATTTAGGAACAGAGTTAGCCTTAGGCCAGGTGTTCTATTTATGCAGATGGTGAAATGAATTATTCAGAAACAGATACAGGTAAAACAGATGGAAAGGGGGGGCAAAGCAAGAAGGCCCGAGGCAGCTGCTTACTAGGCCCAAATAAAGCATCTGCCTCTGAGGGTTGGGCCAAGCTGAGGAGTTAATAATAGGTGTAAAAATGCAGGTCTTTTTTGTATGTTCATCAAGTTCTCATCCCAAGGCCCTACACACATGCTACATGTATGTCATAGTATTCCATGGACATCCCATTTTAAAATGGTTTAACCAAATAAAATCATTTTTCTAATTAAGAAGACTGGGAATAAGGCTGTTAACAGTAACATACACATTTATAAGGAACTTTAAGGCTGCCTATGGTTCACCTATATTACTCATTTGAGTCTTATTACAAGCTTATAAAATAACCAATGTTGTTCTCCACATTTTAGGTGAGTAAAGGAAAGCTTGTTGCCTCAGATGGGACATAAACTCAACTCTTCTTAACTCCAACTCTGGCTCTCTAAATTCTGCCAAGATTTTCCAAATCCTTGGGGATACATTTACCTTTGAACTTTGCTTTTACAGTCTATCAAAGGAAAAAACTATCAGTGATTCCCCAATCTCATTGCCCTAGGGATGGGGAGATTGCTTTTTAAACAAGAAGTCTTTTCTTATTCCAAAGGACTTTTTCCAATACCATTAACATGGCTCCTACTTATGAACTCTTGAACTGAGAAGAATTTCATGGGACAATAGTGAGTTTGAGGTTGAGCTCCTGGTAAAATCAATGGAGTTCTGACAGAGGAATTTTGGGAACTGTCTCCTTCCCCAAAATAGCCTATCTTATTTCCTTTTAAGTATAATAGCAATCAGAATTGGAAAGGCATATAGCTTCCCTGAAAATGCCTCAGCACAAGCCCTTCAAAAACCATGTTTTTAATATGATAATCATAGAGCAGAAAGCTAGAAATGAACAGGACCATCCTCAAAGGCCATTGAATTCAACCCCTTCATTTTTACAGATAAGGAAACTGAAGTTCAGAGAGATGATTTACACAGATTAAAAGAATAAAAGATGGGCTGGATTTGAACTCAAGTTTCTGCTAACTAACTCCTACCCTTCATTTTACCATACTTCCATTCAAAGACAGAATGACGACAATGATCATAGCTATTATTTTGATAATGATTTAAGATCTACAAAGCATTTTACTAATATCATTCCATTTTGGCTTCACAACAACATGAAGAGGTATTCTCTTCTGCTCTTATTTTACCAATGAAAAAATTGGGACTGAGGAAAGTTAGATGATTTGTTCCAGGTCACACAGTCAGTAAATGTTTAGGGCTGGATTTGCACTCAGATCTTCTTGCTTGAGTGCCAATGTTCACTGTGCCATCTGGATGTGTTTACTAGATATTTAAAGTCCCCACTCTGTGTAGATATCTAGATAGCACCTAAGCATATGTCTGGAATCACAGATAAGTTCAGACTCATTTAATGATAATATCTAAAGTTTTTTTTTTTAAACATTAAGTAATTTGCTAGGTTGGTTACTGCTTCTGGTCTAAGAGTCTGAACCTTTATGCAAATGATTTGATTGTAAATTTTCATCATAGGATCATAGATCAAGAGCTGAGAGGGATTTTAGAAAGTCTAGCCTTTGTCTTTCATTATATAGGCAAGGAAACTGAGCCCTGGGAAGATCTATCCCTGGCAAGCTTTTATTAAGCACTTCCATTGTTCTAAATGCTGGGAAAAGAAAGAAAAGAGAGAAAGAGAAAAAGAGGGGGGGAGGGAAGGAGAGAGGGAAGGAGAGAGGGAGGGAGAGAAGGAAGGAAGGAAGGAAGGAAGGAAGGAAGGAAGGAAGGAAGGAAGGAAGGAAGGAAGGAAGGAAGGAAGGAAGGAAGGAAGGAAGGAAGGAAGGAAGGAAGGAAGGAAGGAAGGAAGGAAGGAAGGAAGGAAGAGAGAGGGGGAGGGAGGGAGGAAGGAAAGAAAGGAAGAACAGGCTCTCCACTCCAGTCATATCAAGTCAAGAAATATTTATTAAGGACTACTATGTACCAGACACTGTGCTAAGCACTGGAGATATATGAAGAAAAGCAAAACCAGTTACTGCTCTCAAGAGGCTCACTATCTAATGAAGGGAAATAACATGCAAACATCTATGTACAAACAAGTTATATACAGGTCAAAGTGGAGATGATATTCTAGGGAAGGCACTGGCACCAAACATAATTTAATGACAAAGAAAAATGCATAGAAAGTAAATGGATGGAAATCTTTCAAAGACTTCAGAACAAGGAATTTCACTAAGGCCACCACAGGTAAAAACCATCAGAGGCAAAATTTGAACCTAGATGTTCTAATTCCAGAACCAAAGTCCTTTCCTCCAGATTAGTTTGCCACTATTTAAAAAAGCTTGGTAGTAAGTGATTAGGGTTTGTGTTGAAGAAAGGAGATCCAGAGGCTCAGAGAACATCAGGATTACAAGATGAGAGACACAATTATTAGAAAGGACAATCATTGGGAAAGACCTTTGTGCTCACCCAGCTCAGCTACCATCCCCCATCCTGATCCCAATTACTGATCCACAACTAATTTTACTACAAAGACTCTTACCTCTTAAAAATCTAGAACCATTAAAATAATAATTTTTAAAACATAATCCTCTTCCTATTTTGACTCCCTTATTTTTGCCTGGTGTTGACACTCTCTTTTTGAATCACAGGGAATCCCAAGTGACTAGGGTTCCCTTGTAGAAAATACATACTTAGGTATACTTTACACACACACACACACACACACACACACACACACACACACACACGCATATATTTAAACACACTTATAGAATTGTATCATACATGTGCACATAGAATACATATGCTTTATAATAAATATAAAGACTATATTATATATAATTATTACTATAAAGTATGTATGCATATATAGCTTAGTAAAATGAGTATTGTGTGTGTGTATACACATACATATGTTTACCTATAGATATACAGGGATTGACAAATATCCTTTATGAAGCTGTAGGGTGATTTGGCTTCAGACACACTGATCTAATCCAAGTCCCTTATTTTCTAGACAAAGAAATCAAAATCCAGAGCAATTAAGTCATCATATGGGTAGCTAATGATAAAGCCAAGATTGTTTTTTATATTTATCCTTTGTAGCAGAATATTATTATTAATGTAGTCCATACCCTTTGGAATTATCTCAATCTACTGGTCATTGCATAATGATCTCAATTCCAAAGGGTAGACTACTCGTGTAGTTAAGTAGTAGTTAAGAGGTTAACATAAGGTATTCAAAAGACAATTCCATTTCATCCTGAATTGATCCTATTCAAAGGATTTCTAGAAGGACTTGGAGAAGAATCATACAATCCATCAACATTTATTAACCATCTAATATGTTTTAGGCACTGTGCTAAGAGCTGATGATACAAAAAAGAGGCAAAAGATAGTTTCTGCCCTCAAGGAGTTCATAATCTAAGGAAGAGAAGACATGAATGGGTAATATGATTATGGAGAGTATATTGAGAGCTCAGATCCATTGAACAGAATTGCTCTTTTCTTCACTGTACATTGGAGTAGCCCTATGTCTGATGATTCCAGGAGGAAAAAAAAAAAACAGTTGAAAGATAAAACACAAACTATAACAAATATAAATGGAAAAGCATCTCCTCTAAGCTATCCAAGAAGAAATCTTTTAACATTTGCTTATTCTTAAGTGAAGATGGATCTTCACTTAAGATCTTAGAGATCTGAAGTGAAATGGAACCTATTTACCACCCCAAAGCAGTACATTCCCTTCTCAGATAGCCCTAATTGTTAGCAATTTAGGCTCTTTGAGTCTGGGGCTATTGAATTTTTTACTTTGCCTCTCCAGCATCTAGCACTAGTGCCTACCACATAGTTGATACTTACTGCATACTTATTGATTAGAAAGTGTGTTTCCCCTTTCATCAAGACAAAATTGACCTCTTTGTAAATTCCATTTATTTATTGCTTCTGGTTCCTGCAGACCAAAGAATAGAATTGTGGTTCAACTCAAATTAGCGATTTAAAAGTGCAATTTAGTTAAAAGCTTTTTTGGGGTTTTTTTGGGTGTGTGTGTGTAGGTAGTGAGGGAAGGGGGAAAGAGGGGAAATTAGACAACTCAAGAATGTAAAAATCATATGAATCACTCTAGGACCTGGGAAAGACTAAACTAACATTTTAGGGAAAGTCAAATCTTTTAGGAGCTTTGAAAAGATTTTCTTGGCCAATGTGTTCCCCTGATCATGCATGTCAAAGCCATATGAATTGGATGGCAAGGTAGTATAGAGTCCAAATAAGACCACTGGAATGAGTGCTGAAAGGGACGACTTCTTCCATCAACAAGGCATTCTCCTCATGGAACCGGTATGAGTACAGAGGTTGCTGGTGGACCACTCCCCACAGCCAGGTCACTCAACATGGTGAAGGAGGACATGCTTGACCTCCTGTCAATGGGAAAAGTATCATATTTCTGTTCCTCTGATGCAACATGCTATTATCCTGCCAAGCCTCTAAGAAAAAACAAACAAGGCATGCAAACAGTGGTAAACTGCTATTATATAAATTCCCTAACAAGCTATACATATTTTTATGGTAATTACATTCATGTTTACAAAACTATGACTTAATCTCCTGGGGTACCATGGACAGTTCCCCTAGAGCTGGATGGGTGGCTCAGGAAGTCCAGTATTTCACAAACTATAAAAAAAGTTGGGATGGAATTGGGTGATCATTTCAGATAGAAGTGTTTAACCTGTAATTCAGGGAAGTATTTTTCTTTTTAATTGGACAATTGTATTTAAGTATAATTGATTTCCTTTGTAATCTTGTGTATTTTATATTATGCATTTAAACACATCATTCTGAGGAAGGGTCCATAGGCATCACCAGAAAGTGCATAACACAAAACAAGTGTAGAATCTCTACTGGCCTAGGTCTGCCTTCTCAGAGAAAGCTGAGAGAAACTGGGGCCCAGAAAAAAGAGGTGACATTTTTCTGATTTCCAAGTCACTGCTTTCTCTGCGATCTTATATGGTATTTTAGAACCAAATTATAAGAAAATGCTTACATGAAGTATCAAATCACACAGTTTTCAGAACATCTTCTGGACATGCATTTCAATTGTTAGTCATTAAAAGTAAATAGCTTCTCATAGACCTATCTATGTTGGCCAGTTAATTTTACTATATTTTGCTTTTCCAAGACTATGTTGTAGTATCAGGGAAGTCATCTCATAATTATATTAAACTAGCACATCATCAACATTGGGAAAATACAGTAAAGTACATATTTCCTGTCACTGGTCAGAAGCAACATCTCTGGAAACTAAAAAAAAGACATAGAAACACATAGTCTATTAAATTCTAGTCCCAACCCAAGATAAATACATTTTTGGGAAAGGGAAAGGTAAGAATGGGAACGCAACAAATGATTCTTTCCCTTGGTACCTTCAGTGCCCAATAAGTTATAGCAGAGTTGGTAACATTCAGATTTCTACATACTCACACAATGCAAACCAAGGGCTTACATTTAGTTCTTCAACTTCAGTGTGATTTTCTGTTGACCATCCTCTTCCTTTCTCAAAAAGTTGTAGATAACTTTTTCAGAACACACATTCTCCCTCCCTCTCCCTCTCCCTCTCCCTCTCCCTCTCCCTCTCCCTCTCCCTCTCCCTCTCCCTCTCCCTCTCCCTCTCCCTCTCCCTCTCCCTCTCCCTCTCCCTCTCCCTCTCCCTCTCCCTCTCCCTCTCTCTCTCTCTCTCTCTCTCTCTCTCCCTCTCCCTCTCACTCTCCCTCTCTCTCTCTCTCTGAATTTTCAAAACTGCCCACATGGCAACTTCCAAGGCTGAAGCTTCCCAAGAAATCTCCTTTCTATTTCTAGAAAGATAGATTAGATCTAGAAGAGTTGTGCTGTCCAGGATATTTCCCTTCAATTTTGTTTTGTCTATATCTATGGCAATTACCACATAGTAGGATCTTTAAAGTCAGAAGGAAACTTAGTGGCCAATAAGTCCAATACCTTCATTTCAGAGGTGAGGAAAGATACAAAGAAGCAAGCTGATTTTCCCAGACCATTTGTTTGTGGCAGAATTTGAATCCAGATTCCTGACTCTAAGTTCAGAAACTATATTCAACATAACATGTTTCTTTCCCTACTAGATACTAAATAAACAGTTGCTGATCAAGTTTTCATTCAGATGCCTTCAGAAGGTCCATGTCTTATTATCTTATCAAATAGGTTGAAGGACTCAGTAAAATATCAGGATTCAAGATTAATCCCACTCAGATTTTTCCCATACATTTTTCACAGAGTCCATTCAAAAAGTCAGTGACCTTCCTCATTTTCTCTTGACAGACCACAGATTTATCCCACAGTCTGTTGGCTGTCAGTTGGAGCCATCTGATCAGTCTAAATTCTTTTATTGCCATGTATTTCTTTGCTAACATCATTTTTGTCCATTTTCCTTTATAATTAGAATTTCTCATAGGTAATGGATTGTGACTTATTCAAATCTACATATGTTCCTATTGATCTAACCATAAGACATCTCCAGTAGAATATACATATTAAAAAGAATGGATTTTTGCGTCAGGTAGAAGTTTAGCTTATTTTATATTTTGCGATTCCTAAAATAATTCAGTCTACTTTTCTACTGGTCAGTTTTGGGCTCAATTCATTATTTTCATGCAATGTTTGTCAAGATACACATACAGATAAATAATTTCTTTAGTTTATCTCTCTAACCAGATATCATAGTTTATATAGTCAGTACACTTCATACATTTACTTTTTCCTATTCAGATTAGCCCAAACTATTTTTATTGGTTTTTTTATTGGAGGGAAATATTGAGAAAATAGTCTCTGGGTTGGTTGATTGGTTGGTTGGTCAACTGGTTGATTTTAAATCAATGTGACTCCAAAAGCTCATTGAAAGTAGTCTATTTTCATTTTTTGTCCTTATATCCACAGCACTTAGCTCAGTGTCTGGCATTTAATAAGCTCTTAATAAATTTACTGGACCGAATCATATCAAACAGATTCACAATAATTTTTCCTCCAGAACATGCCATCCATCAGAACATGAAATGGGACGGAAGAGTCTAGTCAAAATATGTGAGACAATCCTTGGAAACACCAGTGCCAAACTGAAAACACATACTCATTCTTGTTTCCCATGTACTTTCCTTCATTGTCTCTCAGATTTTTTTTTTTTTTTTAAAGTCAGGAGATGAAGGAAAAAATAATTGTATGACTCTACTAACAAGTGTTCTGTTGGAAGAATTCAAGCTTCCCCTGAAGTAAAAAGCTGTCCTTCTTTATCAGACTTTGTAATCAGATAAGTAGTAGAGATCACAAGCTTCTCCTCCTCAGCCCCAGGGCAATCGGTGTCAGACAGAAGCAGAAGGCTGCTGTTCTCTCTTCTGCAGCTTCCCTCCTTTCCCATTCCCTCCAGCTTGACATATGCATTTTGGAACAAGGAGTTCTCTGCTTTTCCATTTGGTAAATCTGACATCTCTTCTCAGGAAATCAACACAGTCAAGCCTCCTAATTGGTTTTGTCATGGGGGAAGAGAAAGATGTCAGTCTGACAATTAATTGTCAGAAGCAACCCTGTAATACAATTGGAAAAATATTGGAGGTCAGTTTCCAGATCAGCTACTTATTACCCAGGTGATCTGTAAAATGAAAGTTATGACTTCTAAGGTATCTTTCAGTTCTAATTCTATGATTTTATAAACTTATTCAAGAGGTCTTATCCAGAAAAGAATCCCTCTTATGCCTTACTTTAAAAAAATAAGATTCTTGGAGAGCAGTGGATATTTCTCCAAGATAGTTTTTGTATAGTTCAAAAATTGTTTTGGCTCTGCTGCTTTCAATCTATATGATTTTGGTAATGTCATTTCATCTATTTAAGTTTCAATTTCCATTTTTGTAAAAAGTAGGCAATAATGTGTCAGTTTCACCTACCTTCCAGGGTTGCTGTGAAAGCACTTGGAAATTTGTAAATGCAAGTTGAAGGTATTGTTAAAGTGAGAGAGAGCCTTGTGTAATTATTACCTATGACATTGTATTGCACACTGGCTCCTACACCACACCACATCACACCTATACTCATGGAAATCACTGCTCTATTCTATCAATAAATATAGAGAAAAGCCTCTAAGATAGATGGACTTTTTGTGTGGACTCACCAGAAGACATGGAGAAAGATCACAATGGACTGAATAGACATGGATAAGAGGAGAAAAGGTGTGATGAAGTGAAAAGGACACTGAATTTGGAGTCAAAGAACCTAGGTTCGAATCTGGGATTTGTTAATAATTATGAGATTTGGGGACATGCTCTCTGGGTCTCAATTTTTCATCTTTGAAAAAAAAAAAGAGTTCATAGGATCATGAGTTCAAAGGTAGAATCTATCTAATCTAATCTCCCATTTTGTGGATGAAGAACCCAAGAGCAAGAGAGGTTAATTGATTTGTCCAGGGTCATACAGTTAAGAAATGTCTGAAGCAGAATTTGAACACAGGCCTTTCTGTTTCCAAATCTAGTGCCCTATCCACTACCCCAAGGCAGGATGAATTGGACACACCATAAAATTCCTCCAGTTTTAGAGTCATAATCCTATGACTTTTTGAGGCTCCTCCTCTGTAAAATGAGGGGCTTATTCCTCAATGGCTGTGGAACCATTTCCAGATCCAGAACTGGGATTGTCACTACAATTGTGGGCCATTCCATTGAAGTACTAAGTTCCCACATGGATGAATTCACAGATCTATCCAAGAATCAACAAACAACTGAAATGCTCTTGATTCACCAATTCAGACCAAATAGATTGACAAGAAGAGCATGAGAAGATTAGCTTTCTTGTCCTGGTTCTCTGGCTCTCAAACCCAAAGTAGCATTGATTTTTAGACTTAAAGATAGGCAAGAGCAGCACACTCCAGTTTTCTGCCATACTTAAAAAGGAGGATGAAACTGCATCTCAAGTACATAAAGATAATCTGAAGCAGGGTATACAATTACTCCATGAGAATCCAGATTATGGTTTGCTTGGGTTGAGTTTTTTTTTTTTTTTTCCCCTCAGTCTAAGTGCCATACACTACTGGCCTGAAATGCATGGATCAAGTTATGTAAAGAATTCCCTATGATCACACTAATGCATTGTTGGTGGAGTTGTGAAATGATCCAATTATTCTGGAGAGTACTCTGAAACTATGCCCAAAGGGCTATAAAACTGTGCATATCCTTTGATCCAGTAGAGCCAAGGAATCATAAAGGAGGGAAAAGAGCCCACAAGTGCAAAATGTTTGTAGCAGCTCTTTTTGTGGCAGTAAAGAACTGGAAAATGAGTAGTTGCCCATAAGTTGGAGAATGGCTGAATAAGTTGTGGCATATGAAGGCAATGAAATAGTATTGCTCTATTAAAAAAATGATGAGCAAGCTGATTTTAGAAATGTCTGAAAAAATTTACACAAATTGATACTGAATAAAACCAGCAGAACCAAGAATACATTGTATATAATAATAGCAAGAATGTGTGATAATCAACTATGAAAGACTTGGTTCTTCTCATGGTTCAGTGATCCAAAGCAATTCCAATAGACTTTGGACAGAAAATGCCCTCTGCATCCAGAAAAAGAACTATGGGGATTGAATGTAAATCAACACATGCTATGTTCACTTCTTTTTTCTGTTTTTTGTTGTTGTTGTTTTTTTTTAATTTCTCTCATGGTTTATCCCTTTTGCTCTGATTTTCTCTCACAACATGATTCATAAAACAATGTGTATTAAAATAAATTAATTAAAGAAACAGAAAAAAGGGGAAAAAAAGAATTCCTCAAGGTCCACCTCACTTTGCCTATGTAATCAAATCTATAGTTCAGACTTAGAGCAAGGTATTTGTAGGAAAAACTAAAGCACTGATAAACTAACTTTCCCCAAGTATTTTTTTTTTTGTCTTTTGTTTCATTCAGCAAAAAAAATTATTTAGTGAGGGAAAAAATTGATATCACAGAATAAGGAATCTAAGAGCTGTATAGGACTTTAGGGTTCATCTTGTCCAAGCAGTAGAAGCTCCTCCCTGAGTCTTCTTTTCTCCAAAATAAACACGCCCAGTTTCTTTATTCAATTATATCACATGGACTTGATGCCCCTCACCACATTGGCTGTCCTCCTCCATTAGCACACTGTCTGTCTTCTCCAGCTTATCAGTGATCCTCCTATAATATGGCACCCAGAAGTGAAAGCAGGTGCTCCAGATATCACATTCAGACAACCATGGGACTCTTGCAGTTGAGCTAGTTCTTGTTCCTGGGGGCTACGGCTTTCTGAAGGAGCTCCATGTTCACAGATGTATTTAGGGAACTGTGAGGCAGATGGGAGATAGGCTAGTGGCTGGAGGGCAGACAGATTGGAAATGGAACAGGTTTTAGGATATAGACCTTGTCCATGCCTGTCAGGATTTATAATAATATTAATGGATTGTGATAATGAGTTTAAGGTCTCAAATGCCCTTCCTGTTAGTTATCAAATCATAAACCCAAGTTTTGGAGTTTTTTTCACCATTTCTTTCTTTATTATTTCTATTTTTGTGTTCATTTTTCTACCAATATGACACGGTTTCTCCCACCAATCCATCCTTATATCTACCATTCAATCTGCCCACCAGTTAGTGCTCCTAGAAGTACTATTTTATGTCTACCTTTAGCTAAAAAGGGTTTGTGGATTAAACAGTGGGGTAGATTCAATTCACTTTTAAAAATCAGTTAATTCATTAGATGACCTTCCTAACTGATAAATGCAAACTTACTGAGCTAAGTACATCCAGCCATATCAAGAAAATGTTCTACATCTAATCTAGCCATCCATTGGGAAACTAGGACCCACCTGGGCATCTTACCATCTGTCCTTCAGCTTTAAGTGACTTCCCCTCAGCCTCAACTTGCCAACTCTTCCCTAAGTATGGTAATCCAATGAATTAACTACCACTGCTTCTAACAAGGGCATGGCAATAGAGTATGTTTGCCAAGAAAATGCTAAATGGAGCCACAAAGAGTCAGATATGACTGGAAAAATGACTGAACTGACAACTAGAATATATCCAGCTGAAGGCAATATTCTAGAGTAACTTGAGACCCTGCCACATGAAGGCTGGTTGAAAGAATAAGGGATATTAAGCCAAGAAAAGAGAAGGATTTTAGGAGAAAGATTCAGGTATATAAAATGCTATCAGGTAGAAGGATTTGTGTCAGTCTTAAAAGCAAAAGAGATTCCAGAATCTATCTACTCCGACTCCAAGAAAACTAAGGCCTGGGAGGTAAGGGGGAAATAAATAATGTATCTAAGTCACGGAGATATAGCCTCAGAGCCAGGTCTTGAATTGAGATGTTTGGACCCCATTGGGCCATACTGCCTTAGAATGGCACTCTCTGATTTGCTCCAGAAGGATATTCTAAGAATCATAGGAGAAACTACAGAGAGGAAAATTTATACTTAATATCAATGTGTATGCTGTTTATAATTGAGGTCTGCCTCCTTGGGAGTGATTTATCCATTGGGAAATGAAGGTCATTCTAAAATACCAAAGATGGACAATCTAATAGTCAAATAACTGCTTATTTTAAAGGAGAATTAGAAACCAAAGCATTGAACTTTCTTCAGCTTTTGCAAAGTAAACTTGGCTACTACAAAACTGACCCTTATATTCCACTGGGATGAATATCATCACTCCTTGATATCAGCTAAGAATCTATTGCTTTCTTTCCCCAATCCCTTAATTAAAAGGATGGTGATATGTAAGTGTGTGCAATTCCTGTTATATTGGACCCAGCCAACCATCAAGACCAGGTCCATTCTACCACCAAGGCTCCTGGCTTCATCCCATTATGGTCTCAACCAGGAATTTTCATTTCATACGGGAGGATTTTTTTTTTTCCCTCATCAGGGCAAATCAAGCTTCTTAGCAATACTGATCTGAATGGGCATTGTACCTGTTTCAGGGTTTCCTACCAGAAATCTCAATCACTTTTTAAGCTGTTATGATCTACCTTGCCAATGCCTACTTAGGGAGAATTAAACTGTGGATTACAAGAATTCTTTCTACAGAAGCTTTGAAGTCTATTGTTTTAGGCTCTGCAGATCACAGGGCTGTCTCACCCACTTCCCTTTCTCTTTTCTCTTTTTAATCTTTCGTGAAAAACAGCCACAAACACACAAAACGACCTATGCTGCTCTGATGTTTTCCTTCACGAACAGGAGAGTTAAGGTTATACACAGACTTTTTTCCTAATCCCTCATCTTCCACTTGTTCTTCACTTTCTGAACACGTCCCATCAGCTTGGAACTTCCCTGGACTTGTAGTTACATACAGAGGAGCTCGAAGAAGTGTCTTGTTGACTGTTTTAACCAAATGTTTACATATACATATAAGAGTGTGCATGTGTTTCTGCATATGTATTGTGAAGAGTAAGGTATAACAGGATCATAGACCTAGAACTGGAAAAGACCTCAGACACCATCTAGTTCAATTCCTCAGTTTACGTTGGGAAGGGAAGGGAAAGATTTTAATAGGGAAAGGGTATCTTTCTCTGTCATTGCCAACTTCATTGTTTCCTTTATTAGGATGCTTGTTCACTTATTAATAATCCTTTCTAATATGTACCCACCAACCCAGGAGCCTCAGATCTCAAAATATGCTATAAAACAACAATCCAAAATCTACTACTGACTTAAAAATAGAAAATTCAAGCAATGGAACTATAGTCAGCATTTAATAAGTGTTTCTTGGAGAAAGCAACACTTGTTGGAGGGGATGTGGAAAAAAATAGGACCCTAATTTGCTATTGGTGGGAACTATGAATTGATGCAACCATTTTAGAGAGCAATCTCAAAATTATATATAAAGAGTTATTGAACTGTCTATACCCTGTGATTCAGCAATTACAATTCCAGGTCTGTTTCCAAAGATGATCAAATAGTAAGCAAAGGAATCTATCTGTTTTCAAATGTTTATAGCAGTTCTCTTTGTGTTGGCAAAAAACTGGAAATTGTGAAAATGCCTTTCAGTTGGGGAAGGGCTAAACAAGTTGTGTTATATGATTTTAACAGAATATTATTCTGCTACAAGAAATGATGAGCTTGATGATCATAGGAAAAAATATCAATAGACTAGCACAAAATAATCAAAAATGAAATGAGCAGAATCAAGAGAACACTATATACAGTAAGCAAAATACTGTTTTAAGAACAACTTTGAGTGACTAAGTCCTTTTAATGATTATAAATACTCAAATTAACTACCCAGGACACATAAAGGAAGATATTTTCTATATTCAAAGAAAGAACTGATAAATAGAAATATGTACAGAATGATTTTATATATATATATATTTATACACACACACACACACACACACACACACATTGTGTCTAATAGTAGTTATCTTTATGGCAGAGAAAAAAGAATGAAGGGCAGAAAGCAATACATTATATTATTATTATATATTTAAAAGGAATAGCAAGTTGTACATAACAGATTTACAGTTGCATGTTCAATCATCTTGTTTTTTTTTTTTTTAATTCTACTGTGTTGCAGAAATACTTGTTTTATTTCTTAAGTTCGGAATAAAAAAGTTTGTTTTAAATGCTTCTGGTTTAAACTGGAGGTCAAATGTGGCTCCATTTTAAATCCAGTTTGAGGATGATGACAATTTGCTTTTAAACTCGATTAGTGACCGACTCACCAAAGAGCAGTAATACCTAGAAAGCATTTAATGTGAGCTCATGGAAATAGGATGGAAATGGGTCTGTGATTCTATTGGCATAGACCAAATGGAAACTCCCATTACCAATGGAGACTAGATCCTGCTTTGTACTGTATAGTCTTAGAGAACTCTTGGGAGGCTCAGAAAGCATAAGTGATTTTGCCCAGTGTCAGAGTCAGAACTTGAATGCAATTCTTCCCAATAACAAGGCCTTTTTCTCTCTTTACTGAGCCATGATGCCACTTTGTAAAATTTCTAATACTGCCTCAATATTTCCAGGATATGTGACTTAATGTTTAATATGCTTCACATATTAAAATGCATTCATGATTTAATGGATGGTTTTAAGCAGTCCTGTGGCCTTGAAAAAAATTCCTGGGACAGCTAAATGGCACAATGGATACAGCACCAGGCTTGGAGTCAGGAGAACTTGAGTTCAAATATGATCTCAGACATTTGACATTTACTAGCTGTGTGACTCTAGGCAAGTCACTTGGAAGGAAAGGAAGGAAAAGAAGGAAAGGAAGGAAAGGAAGGAAAGGAAGGAAAGGAAGGAAAGGAAGGAAAGGAAGGAAAGGAAGGAAAGGAAGGAAAGGAAGGAAAGGAAGGAAAGGAAGGAAAGGAAGGAAAGGAAGGAAAGGAAGGAAAGGAAGGAAAGGAAGGAAAGGAAGGAAAGGAAGGAAAGGAAGGAAAGGAAGGAAAGGAAGGAAAGGAAGGAAAGGAAGGAAAGGAAGGAAAGGAAGGAAAGGAAGGAAAGGAAGGAAAGGAAGGAAAGGAAGGAAAGGAAGGAAAGGAAGGAAAAGAAAAATATTTCTGACAGAATCAGGATTCAAAAAGATCTGGGCTAAACTAAGAAGCTGAAGTTCAGTAGGGATAAAAAGAAAAGTCCTTCATTTAGATTTTAAAAAATCATCCTTTCAAGAATATAAGGGAGAAATTGTTTTCAAAAGGTGTGGCGGTTTTAACTCCAGAACTTAGTATATTGTGATTAATCATCCCTTTCTCTAGACTTGATTTTTAAATAACAACCTAATTAGGAAATCATTGTTATGGAAATTCGTAGACAATAATCACAAAGGTGAATGGGTAGGTGTGGATGGACAAATTAGGTTGTACAAGGGATAGAATTCTGTGCTTACATTCATGCTGGAACTCTGTCTTCCCAGAACTCAGCTGGAGTCAGGATCACTAAACGTCTTTATTCTGGATCTTTTACGGTCAAGGTCAGAGGGTTAGGCCTAGCTGCCTCACACACACCTTCCTCCCACAAACTCCAGGAGAGACTGAGTCAGCTTCTGCGTCTCAATTCCTCTTCTTCCTCCTATTCCTCCCACACACATCACTTCCCCCTCTTTGTCCCACCAATTAAGTCAGCACAGAACAGCTGGGAAGGGTCAACCTTCAAACAAGTTAATAGGGAACTATCCAATTGGCAATTAGTCTCACGTGCTTCATTATTCAAGTGCATTTGCTCAGTTCTAGCCCTTTACACATTCAGGAAGATTTGAGTTCAAATTCTGCCTCAGATACTTACTAGCTGTGTAATTCTGGGCAAGTTCCTTAACCTCTCCTTTTCAGTTAATGATAATACCTAGCTCACAAAGTTGTAAGGCTCAATTGAATGAACATATATAACTATAATACACATAACAAACAGAAACATAATTAATATAAAATACTTCATCACTCTTAAAGTGCTATATAAATGCTAAGAATAACTGGATAAGTGGAGGGAACTTCCAAGTCAATGAGGTCACAGATCTGTTTTGAGTATTAATTATTACAAATTATAATTTAGTCTTCAAAACTTTCCTTTACAAAGGATGTTAAAATTGTTTTTTCCATGTAATTGAGGGGAATAAAATAAAATAATTATAAAATATTAATAATTAAAAGTGATAAATTAATAATGATAAATTACAAATGTTAGTTTATCCTTAAGGTTGCTGACATTTATTAGTTTTCCATTATTTCCACCTCTTATAACCAAGTCACTAGAATTACAGATTTATAACTGAAGGAGTCCTAAGAAATCATCAAATCCAAATATCTCAAAAATATTTATGAAGTAAATTTATTAGGAGCTCAGGCACTGTGAATTTACAAGCAAGCAAGATAGTCCATGCCCTGCAGAAGCTTCCATATTAAGAGGAGAAGGTAGCACATGTGGAGGAGTGACAAGAGTTGGAAAGGAAAGTTGGGGAGGGAACACAGGAAAGTGGGGCATGACTTGGAAATATCCAGGAAGTAGAGTGATGGACCTCAGACAGGAGGAGATAAGGGGAAAACCCATCTGAGTCCCTTCCTCCATCTGCTCCTGACCTTCTGGAATTAAAAACCATTCCAGAATTTGGCTCTTTTTAACAATGAGGTAGGTGAGCAATTCTAACATGTGATAGAAAGAGCTATCCACATCCAGAGAGAAAACTATGGAAACTAAATGGGGTATAGCACAGGATTTTCATCTTTTTGTTGTTGTTTTTTGTTTGCTTGTTTTTTTTTCCTCTCATTTATTTTTCTCCTTTTTGATTTGATTTTTCTTATGTAGCATGATAAATGTGGAAATATGTTTAGAAGAATTGCACGTGTTTCACCAATATTGAATTACTTGGTATCTAGGGGAGTAGGTGAGGGAGGGAGAAAAAATTGGAACACAAGATTTTACAAGGCTGAATGGTAAATATTATTTTTACATATATTTTGAAAAATAAAAACTTATTGTTTAAAAAAAAACTTCCTCAGCTGGATCCCAGGAGGAACTCATCAATAGAACATGGACCCATGTCTGTCAGAAGGAATAATACAGGGTGAGGAGGGCTCCAGCACTGAAGGAAACTCCAAAAGAGCATTTGAGACATGGTTTTTGAAGTCACACACAGATGATGTCAAAATCAAGATTCCAATCTAGCCTTTAAATCTAACAATCTTTCCATTCCCCCGGGGTTTCTTTTAACTGGAATAAATAGGATTTTCCGGAACCTGATTGTATTAAAGTGATGATAGGGCCAATCATGGCAACCGCTGATAGAAAAGAACCTTGGCTTTGGAGCCAAAAACACCTGGGCCCAAATCTCAGCTCTGACAATTACCAGCTGTGGGACCTTGGACAAGTCATTCTATTTCCTCAGTTTTCTTCTTCACAAAATGAAGGGCTGGACTAAATGACCTCTAAGATCCTTTCCAGCCCTAATTCTTTACCATTGTTTGTTCTGCATTCTTAAAAGAGGAACCATGACATTAGGGAAGTGATACAATAATGTGCAAATGAATTGGATTTAAGTGAGTGAGGGCTGGGCAAGGTGATCTACCAATTCTTTACTAATAACAGCTCAGCCCCAAGCCTCCTGGCTAAGTACCCTCCCAATTTCCATCTGATTTTCTCCTCTTTTATAACCCCCCAAAAGTAACTGATCTACCCAGATTAAATGTGATCACACTTTTTTTCAATTGACAACATGTAACATTTTATTTTCCTATTGATCTCAATCCATATACTTAGGGGTAATTCAGTGAGACATATTTCTTTTGAAGCAGCAAATCCATGAAAAGTGATAAAGAAATAGCAGGGAGGCGACACCCTGAATTTGCATTTGGGAGTTCAAAACAAATGGGATATTCAGAAAGTTATTTGGGATTAGTTGAGCATGAGTAGGTATTTCTCGCTTTCTTCTTGGCCAGGCAGAAAATTGTTAGATTAATAAACCTAATGGCAGCAACACTTCCTCTTGTAAAGCATAATCACCCTTCTTCTCGAGGAGATCAGCTTGAAAAGATCCAAGCATTTTCCTTTCTCGTGGCTTTCTACTAATGCCAAGTCCCAGTTTTCTTTCCGGGAGAGAATGATACTAATGGAGGTTCATTTAGCTCTGAGTCCTGATGAAAAGACTGGAGTCAGAGAGGAGTTTCAGGAAGGAGGTAAAGACAATGGTGTTTTCAGGGAATCCTAGGTTTCCCTGGCTAAGCTGATAACTTGGGTTTCTTTCCAAATTCACTTATTTTGATCTAAGAAAGCATTGGTTTCTTTATGGAGAAGGCGCAGGGATAAAATCTTTCTCTCTGGTCCAAATTCTGAGGTTAAGTCTTCTTTATTTGTTCTCTTCCCATTGGCAAGAATTTTCACCATGGTCCCAGAAAGCTGAGGGTCACACCCAACATGGAAAAAAAAAATCTCATAACTAATGTTATGGAATTCTGCGGGAACTAAATTTCTGTGCCTTTGAGAGTATTTTTCACAATCTACTATGCATTTCATAGGTTCTTATAGAAGCATATTATGTTTTCCTCCAATAGAACGGAAGTTCCTCCAGGGAGGGAAGTGTTCTATTTTAGTCTTTGAATCATCAGAAGCAAGAACATCACCTGGCACAAGAGAGGCATTTGTTGATATGGATTCATTGAGTAGCTATGACCAAAAGAATTCATTGTCTTATGTTCAACTTTCTATCAAGGAGCTAAGTCCTCTATCATTAGCTAGACCTTGAATCATAGAAACAAGTCTTGATTCTGGGCTCTTTTTGAACTCTTTCCAGCTCAGTTGGACCTGCTAGAGTTCTTTGTCCATTGACAGAGTATTTGAGGAGCTAGAGGGACACTCAGCCACACCAAAATAAAGCATTAGAGGAAAGTTTGAATAGAGATTCTGATATTTTTTTGAGGAAGCATGTACAGAAAAAAAGAATGTTAGATTTGGTCTCCAAGAAAACAGATCCAAATCACAACTTTACCATTGGGCAAAGTTCAGAGTGATCTTGGGCATTTCATTTCACTTCCCTGGGCTTCATTTTCCCCATATGTAAAAGTAAATGATTGTTCTCTGATGTCTTTTCCAGCTGTAAATCTATGATTCTGTAATTTTATGAGAGGTACAAAAAGTGGGGTCTCACAGTAACTCAAGAGTTCATGTTGACATCATTCTGCAAAAAAATGCACATAGATCACATACTCCTCGTGTCACTATCATTGGTATCTATTGCTCGATACCATCTTGGTTCTTTTCCTCTATCTGTGATTCACCCCTTTTCTGGATGCTCTACTTACTCTTCTTTATTCTCTCACATTGCTAAGTGTGGGAATCCCTCAAGATCTTGAACTCAGTCTTGTTTTCTCTTCCCTTTCCTTCTCTTCCCCTTTTCCTTTCCCCTTTCTTTCCTTTTTTCCCTCCTTTTCCTCCTCTGCCCCAAATAACCAAACTGAAAGTTTACTATTTCAAAGAAAATGCCCATGCTATTCCAATATGGCACATGCTCTGCCTCAGTGGGTCTCAGCCATTTCTAATATCCCCTCCAGCCTTCTTCTTGCTAACCACCCTTTTTTTCTTCATCCCTTTCTCCTTTACAATTCTAGAACTATAATAAAATTGAACCTGCCTTCACTTTTGGAAAAGAAGTAAAAATTCACTGGTTTCACTCACTGTCATTATGGCTTTGCAAACCAAAAAACACCACCCTGGCTACCATCTCCATATGTATGTTACGTACCCCATTTTAGAATGTAAATTCTCTGAGGACGGGGACTGCCTCATTTTTGTATTTACATCTCCAAAGTTTACTGTGTTGCTCAGAACATAATAAATACTTGATAATGGCTTTTTCACTCATTCATTCAGGAGCAAGTTGAACTGGAAAACACCAATTCCTTCCAAATCCAATACTACTTCAGCTTAGAAAAGCATGACCTCATGCCCCCCTTTGCTCATACTTTTTTTTTTGTCTGTTGATGCTTTTTGTTCAGATCTATGATGTCCTAAGTGTGGAGAACTTGCAGTATGGAAACTAGTCCTCCTGATACAGAGTGAAAGATAGCATTATAGATAGAGTGACAGGTGGCAGGGTAGCATAGTAGCTAGAGGGCTACCTTTGGAGTCAAGAAGACTGGGTTCAAGATAGGTCTTGTCTTCCAACCAATGTCATCTGTGTGGTCTGGAGCAAGTGACTTAACTGCTCTGTGTCTTTGGATATGTACATGGTTGGTGCATAATAATTGTTTGTTGAAAAGGTGCTATTATTTTAATACTTGTCAAAAATGACTTAAATTATCAAAAGCCTCTAGTGTTGTATCATACTGAACTCTCCTAGATTTGTTTACACAAATCTCTCCTATCCTTAGAGAAAGGGGGGGGGGTCTGTCCTGTGAATGCTGGCTTCAGGGTCAGAAGAATGAGTGAGAAACAGGAAAAGGCAAGAGGTATGTTGGCACATGTGTGTGCCCCATGTGGGCAAGTACCACTCACTGCATCTCATCGTAATGAATCACACTGATCTTAAATGGGATTATCAACTGAACGGAGGCAGGGCCACTTTTAAAAAAATCATGCTCCTCTGATCAAACAACTTCATGCAATTCCTTAACGATTTACCTAAAGCAAGATAAAACATGACTCTGTGCCCTCAGCCAGCCTAGTGAGATTAAATTAATCTCAAAGCACACATTTGTGGAGGACTGCATCACGGGCAGGGCAAGAGGAGAACAAATGACGTGATTGTTTTCTTTCGTCCAAGATTCTTTTTCCTTTTTTTTCTTCCAAATTTCGAAAGAACAAAGAATTCAGAAATGGAGTTTTAACTCATGATGAAATATTGGCCCCATCTGGTGGCTGGCAGGAAGGAGGTCTCCCTCATTCCAGGGGGAACAGAGTCTGTGACAGGGGTCTCCCATAAGGTCACACTGTATGCTATATATTCCCAGTCATGTGCCTATTTCCAGTGGATTGAGTTTCTCTCCAGCACCAGCAGGGTCTAGACTAAGTTGTACTAGAGGGGTTCTCTTTAATGGTCCCAGGTCTGAGTGAAAACATTTTGATGAGTTCCTGGGATCTTGTTTCCTGCTCAAACTTGGATCAGTTTTCATTTGGGATCCCTTAAACGGTTCTTCCTGCCTCTGCTCTGGAACACCAAATACCCAGGTGGGATTACCATCAGTCCCTCCAGGATTTTGCCTCATATTTCTTGGAATGTAGATGAGAGGAGATTTGAGAAATGTAGTGTCCTTCTGCCCAACTAGTCCCATAGCTGAATTGGACCCAATATGCTTTCAGGTAATTTACCTTATACAGGGGATGGAAATTGATCTTCACGAAGGAAAGGGAGAATAGGTAACTGGGCTGATGAGCCTCTTTCGCCAAGCCCTCGGGTCATTCTAAGTAGACCTTAGAGGGTTTTGCTCACTGATGCTGAACTAAATGATGCATTAAATTAGGTGAGCTCTGGTTATAAGTGAAGATGAAAAGGTCCCGGGAGCTCTGACCAGGAGGAGGGAGAGTTTCCCCAGCAGGATGTTTGCCGTTGCACTTTTCCATTCCTGGTGATAGAGACTTTATGTGCCTAACTCCCTGCTGCCCACCCAGTGTTACTTCCTGATAAATATATAAAGTTAACGGTTGTAGAAAGGGTTGTTTTGTTGCTTGGGTTTTGTCTTCTTTCTTCTTTTAATTACAGGAAAGTAAAAATAAACATATGAAGAATAAAACAAGTTTCACGGTGTGCAAAGTGGACTTTGGATAATGTCCTTGAAGATCACACCATCGGGATGGGGTCAGTTGCACAGAGCATGCGAAAAGGAGCCGTGACATCCATGTGTCTTACCCAGGCTGAAAAGAAGGACAGCAGTCATTTACTGTACACGTCAGTCGAGGGGCACAGGGGAGATACTTAAAAGATGTGGGTCTCATTTTCTCTTAAAGGGCAAAGGGCAGACCATTTCACAATTAAGGGTTTCCAAATCTGGAGCCCAAGGTTATGGGAGAAAACTCCTATCTGATCAGGGTGCAAATTGCTCCAAGGTCTGGCTGTCAATCAAACGGTATCAATGGACCTTTCTTTTTTGGCTATCTACAAGCTCCCTGGGTGCAGTCAAAGCAAAATTTGCATGCTTTTTACTCCTCTTTGAACTCAACACTGACTCATACATCCACATTTGGAGCATGCAGTCATGGGAGGGTGGAGAGGACAATGTAACAAAAAAAAAAATGAAACTACTATAATGTAATCATCAAATAAATATGGACACAAAAGTATTTATAAGAACATGTGTTCATTCACTGGCATTGTGCGACCATATTAATTCTTTCTTGACAAAGTCTTAATGTGACACTGGAATAAAAACAGGACTTTCTGTTTCTATATTGACCCTAATGAAGTGCATTATTTTTAGAGGGAGAAAAATAAAGGAGGAATTTTTTTTTCTAGTACCTTTGTAAATACTAATCTCCACAAAAGTAGCTAGAAACAAAAACTGAGATTAAGGTATAAAAGTAACAAGAAACAAACCTGAGCAAAGTGGCAAGTTAGAAGGAACAGTATAACCAGTAAGATCACCTGATTTTTACAAAAATTAGAGACAGAGGCAGAGTTCTAATGAGCTTCGATGGCTAACATCAGCATTTCTAGCTTCACGTAGAATATAAAATAGAAAAAATAAGGTTGCCTCAGGAGGTAGGTTTTCCTCCCTAAAAAATTACAAGGGAAAGGTAAGTGAACACTTGTCAGAAATGATGTAGAGTAAATTCTTTATCAGGGAGTGGTTGATCTTGAAGGTCTCTCTTAAGTTCCATAATTTGAACAGGAAGGAGAGGTAATCTATGATAGGATGGATAGTCCATAAGTCCTTCAAGGGCAAGGCATGAAATTTTATACTGTGTACTAAATAGATAAGGACCTACTCTGAGTACTGGTTATGACACTGTTTCAAGAAGAAGTCTAGCAATCCAAATGATCCCCAGAAAGGGGATGTTAAAGTAGCAGACAGTGAGAGACAGACAAGCAGACAGACTGATAGAACCAACCAAAGAGCTCTTCTCCATGCTAGTCTGCTTGCCAGAGAAAAAATGTAAACATCATAGGTTGAAGCCACAGATGTCCTGTCCAATATTTATGGACAATTTGGTCAGAAGGTCATTATGATCGATCCTACTAAGACGGACATCTTAAACTGTACTCTAGAGGTTTAATGGGGGTACTTTCCTGCCCCTTTTTAAAAGACAAGTCATTTTTAAATCAAGTAGATCCAATCTCGTTAGCAACAAATAATTGACTCTATAATCCACTCCCATGATGCATTGCAATTCTCTTAGTTCCAGTTGAAGCCCAATAGGAAGCCAGTATTTTACTTTCCTCTCCTTGATTCTCATTTCTATTCCAGAGAGTTAGATGATAAAAAGTAATAGGCCGTACCTACACCACTGCCTGGGAGAAGGTCTCGACAGGCTTCTAGAAACATTATTAAAAATTAGTCTTCCTAGATAATTCAATGAGTGAAGTGGGAAGCATGTGGCAAGAAAACTGGACATGAATCCAGGAAATCTGGGTTCTAGTCTCAGCTCTGCCAGTGTGTAAAAGTCCTTTAGAATATGCCTACATCTTTGCCATTTTGTGGACCTGAGTTTCCTTAAAAATTAGGGCAAAGAATTAGTAGGGATTAAATAATTTCAAAGTTGTGACCAGCATGAAAACACAGTAATTCTTTCAATGAACTTCAAGCTTCTTTATCAATTATAGTTTTCCAATTAAACAGTCAGTCAATTAAAATATACTAGTTTGTACCAGGCACTATGCTAGAAGTAGGGATCAAGGGTTAAAGAAATGGAACAGGTTTTCTTGAGGTTAGATGTATCGGGGACAAGGGAAGAGTAGGGGTTCCCTCTTACTGAAGATCTTTCACTAGAAACAGGATGTTCACTTTACATGGTGGCTGCATTGAGTAACAGACAAGATGATTTGGGGGATCCTTTTCAACCTCAGTTGCAAGAATGGATGAAAGTTCTCAGTGGAAAATAAAGAGAGAGGGGATGTATTACTTTTCAATAGTGTCTTACTCTTCCTGACCCAATTTAGAGTTTTCTTAACAAAGACACTGAAGTGTTTTGTCATTTTCTTCTCCAGTTTATTTTTTTAGATGAGCAAACTGAGGCAAAACTGATTTAAAAAATAGAAGCAGTGAAGAGACTTACATGAACTGATGCTGAGTGAAATGAGCAGAACTAGGGGATCATTATACACTTCAACAACAATACTGTATGAGGATGTATTCTGATGGAAATGGATATCTTCAACAAAGAAAAGATCTAATTCAGTTCCAATTGATCAATGATGGACAGAATCAGCTACACCCAGAAAAGGAACACTAGGAAATGAGAGTGGACTATTTGCATTTTTGTTTTTCTTCCCAGGTTATTTTTACCTTCTGAATCCAACTCTTCCTGTGCAACAAGAAATTCGGTTCTGCACACATATATTGTATCTAGGATATACTATAACACATTTAACATGTATGGGACTGCCTGCCATCTAGGAGAGGGGGTGGAGGAAAGGAGGGGAAAATTCAGAATAGAAGTGAGTGCAAGGAATAATGTAAAAAATTACCCATGTATATGTACTGTCAAAAAAGTTATAATTATAAAATTAATTTTTAAAAAGTATATAAAAATAGAAGTAGTTCTAATGAGCCTCGAAGGTTAACATCAACATTTCTGGCATCATATAGAATATCAAGAAGAAAAAATAAGGTTGCCTTAGAAGGTAGATTTTCTACTAAAAAACAAGGGAATGTGACTGTTCCAGAATTACACAGCTACTAAGTGTATAAAACTGGATTTGAACTCAGATCCTCCCAACTCCAAGTCCAACACTACATACACAATGTGATGACTGTCATAACCTGGGCACTTGGACAGAACATTTTTCTGGGCCATGTCTCATAGGATCCTAGGTTTGGAGCTGAAAGGGAACTTGGAGATCATTTAGTCTAATCCTCCCATTTTAAAGATGAAGATAATGATGGTAATAGATTAATGATAATCAAATAGCAAATAATTAATGTTAATGGTATAGATAAAGATAATCTTCATATTGGAGACTTTGAGTTGGATGTATCTTAGAAGTCAGCTGGTCCAGTCCCTTTCATTTTACCAATAAAATTAATTCTCAGGAAGGTAAAATACTTGACCAAAGTCACAAAATTTGTGTCACAGCTGAGATTCAAACCCAAGACCTTTATAAAATTATGCTAAAAACCAATGTTTGTGGTAGAAGTGGGAAACCAAGTATGAGCGCAACCTGCCCTTTTCAGAGACCACACATAACCTGTCTGGCTCCCTAACTGTAGCTCCCCCTGCTCCAAATAGCCCTTTTAGCAATGCTATATTCTTTTGCCCTACATGAATTGCCTCTCATAAACCCAGAGGGGGAAAATACCCAGAACTCTCAATATAAACAAGCTCCATCTGTTTTTTATAAATGAACAAGTATAATAAAACCATTACTTTTTTGGGAATATCCAGTGTATTATAATGAGAAAAAAATATTGTCTCCATCTGGCCACTGGGAGAGAGGGTTTTACATCAGCTGGAATCTGGAGTTTGGGTGGTTGGGAGGAGTAGAAATTGGGAAGAGGGCAGTCCAAGATCCCCCACTTATCATGGAGTAAAGTGAGTTCTTGAAAATGTGATATCCAGACCCTGATGAGTAATTGCTCTTCTTTAGAAGAGAACATGAGGTCACCAAATTTGTCCCACCAATGCAATATAAAGTTAAGCCTTTGCTTTTGCAGATCCTATCATATCTGTGATATGAGGGCTGCAGATGGGCTGAAGCAGATGAGTTTGAATGAAAGAAGCAAGGAAACGAACCAACTAGCAGAATCCTCCTTGCTGAGAATCCTAAGCTATGATTCTACAAGGGAGGATTCATGAATAAAAGCTGCTCTCTGAATCAGGAAGCTGGTGGGCTGGATTCTGTAGCTGTGAGACTGGACAGTCCATTGACCCTCTCTGAGCCTCGGTTTTCCAATTTATAAAAGGAAGGGATTGGACTTCCAGCTGCCAAATCTGATCCTTTGGTCTTAAAAAGGGAAGATTTAATGAATCTTGACTGTTGCTAATCATATTGAGTGAAAATTTTTCTAAAAGACATCGTAGATTGAGGTCCAAAGGACCCTAAAAGCCATCTAGACCAACCCTTTCATTTTACAAATGAGGTAAATGATGTAAAAAGTTTACATGAGTTACCTGGTCATGCAGGCCGTGTAAGAACAAGAGATAGGATTTTAACTCAGTATCTCAATGTCAAGTCCTGTGCCCCTTCAACTGTATCATGCTAGCTCACAAAATTAGAATTGGAAGGAAGCTTGGAGATCATTGAGTCAAACTTCCTCATGTTACAGAAGGAATTGAAGCCAAAAAATATATAATGGCTTTCCCAAAATCACGCAGTTAGAAACATGCATAGACTGTAGGTTGAATGTGATCAGTTCCGCCAGCATACCTGCTAATCATCATCACTGTCCCTATCTATTCCATTATGGTGTTTTGTTGGGGGGTTTTGTTGAGAGGAAATTGGAGTTAAGGACTTGTCCAGGGTCATACAGTCAGTAAATGCTAAGTATCTGAAGTCACATTTAAACTCAGGTCCTTCTGTCTCCAGCATCAATGCTCTCTTCACTGAGACATCTAGCTGCCCTCTTCTTATTCTATTATGGGCAGAGTGTTTTCCCTATGTCTGTCTCTGTCCTCTGTCTTTTTCTGTCAGTCTCTGTCTCTCTGTGTATATGTGTATATCTGTCTCTATCTCTGTCCCTCTTTCTCTTTCTGTCAGTCTCCGTCTCTGTGTTTATATGTAAGTTCTGTCTGTCTATCTCTCTGTCTTTGTCTACCTCTCTCTCCTCTCTCTCTCTTTCTCTCTCTCTCTCTCTCTCTCTCTCTCTCTCTCTCTCTCTCTCTCTCTCTCTCTCTCTCTCTCTCTCTCTCTCTTCCTCTCTCTCCCTTCTTATCTGTCTTTGCCTGTGTGTCTCTATCTCTATCTGTCTCTCTCTCTCCTTCTCTCCTCCCCAAAATCCTCATTTTAGCATCCTGAAACTGACCATAGGCTCCCAAAGACTGTCATCAGAGCACAAACTGAAATAGATTTTTTCCAAATGAGAAGGCTTCAGTTAGTGGTATTCCTGGTGCTAGAGTGGACCTGCTGTCCAAGAACCTGTCTAATTCAGTAAGAGAGTAGCTGTCTCTGCCCCATTCTCTCACTGTTGCAAAATACAGACTATTGGTGTAATTTATCTGGTGTCTTAGAACATTTTCTCATCGGTAACCAATTTGAGGAAGGAAGGAAAGAAGGAAGGAAGCAAGCAAGCAAGGAAGGAAGGAAGGAAGGAGGGAAGGAGAAAGGGAGAGAGGGAAAGGGAGGGAAAGAGAGGGAAGGAGGGAATAAGCATTTATTAAATACGTACAATATTCTAGGCACTGTATTTAGAGCTTTACAAATATTATCTCACTTGCTCCTTACAAGAACTCTTACAAGAGAGGTAAGAGCTATTAGGACCCACATTTTACAGATGAAAAAAATAAGCAGACTCAGGTTAAGTGACATAGCTAATGAAGCGTGTAAGGCTAGATCTGAATGTAGCTAGACACAAGTCCCCTATCCACTGCCCCCTGGCACAGCTTAGGAGTCACCTCCCACAATATCCTTTCAGGTACATATTGTGTTATCTTGTATACATTTATATGTGTTTATCTGAGAACCACCACCACTTTCACTCCCCAAAAAATATTCCCTCAAAGGCTGGGGAGGATTTGCTCAGCCTGGAACCTGACATATAGGAGAGGCTTGAGAAACATTTGTTGAACTGACTTGAGTTGAGTTTTCATGAAAACGATGAGCAGCTAGTGGAATGAAGAAAAGAAATGGGGTAGATTCTGTCCTTTTATGTTCTATACTAATGCTTTAAATCTTGTGTTCTGGCCCCAGTGGCCATCTTGCTGTTCCTCACAAATGAGGCTCCAGCCTCCTTATCTTTGCCTCCACAGAGGCTGCCTCCCCAGGCTGGAAACATACACCCTCCTCACTTTTGCCCTTTCAAATTCTTAGTTTCACTCGGAGCTCAGATCAAATGCCCCCTCCAACATGAAATCTTTCCCAGATTCCCTCTCTTCCCAGCCCAGATGCTAGTGCCAACCCTAAAAAAGTTATTTTGAACCTATGTCCTACATTGCAGGGAGAGCTGATCTAGAAACATCTGAGTTCGTCTTAATTCTAATTTCTATTAGCTATGTGACTCTGTTAAGTTATTTACCTGCTCTGTGCTCTGTGAACTCTCTAAGACCAGAAGGTGCTAGTCTGAGGGGGTCAACTCTGCCTCTAGATTCTAACCCTATGATAAATGAACAGAGCTAAGAGTCATGGAGTCATAAGTTTGGCTTCCCATTCTTGCCACAAATCCATACCAGGGTCAGGAACTTGGCTTCTTAATCTGATGCCTTTGTTTCATACAGGCTGGCAGAAACTGCAACAAAATGGTTAGTTGTTGTCATTAAAAATGTGGGGAGGAAGGAGAGAGAGAGAGAGAGAGAGAGAGAGAGAGAGAGAGAGAGAGAGAGAGAGAGAGAGAGAGAGAGAGAGAGAGAGGCAGACAGAGACACAGAGACACAGAGAGTCAGAGACAGAAAGCTCCTAAGCAAAGGGACAAAGCAGCTTGGCCAGGTGAGTTCTGAACAAAGCAAAGCCCATGCCCTGAGATCCCATTGGCCTAGTCCATAGGCATTGGTTGGATGAATGACAGGTATCCTGCAGGCAGAAACATGCATTCTGCCATTTCAGCTGTTGACATCAGTAGTGGCTATCTTCCTGCCCAAACTTCCCTGCCTTCCTGAGAACTGTTCACAGAATCAATGCCTTGAGTACAATGAGGCGAGGGCTTTGTGTTGTCTGAGGTCCCAAGGGATGCCCCTAGACCAGTACAATAACCAAGCCTGATGATAAGGGGAAATCAAGTAAATCAGAGAGCCCCCATTTACCTGGTTATTCTTCCATCCCCTGGATCTCACGGCTGAAAATTAATCTGAACTGGGCTCAATGGCAACAAGAGGGTAATGTCTGGCTGGAGTTTGAGACACTTTGCAGAATCTATATTGGCTCATTTCCCTGTGGCACATGGATGGAGAGTTCCCACTGCTATTTTAACTGGGCCAGTCTTCATTTTGCTGGAAATAACTCAATGACTTTGATTTTTTTAAGTGGTCTGAGAACACCAACCACAGGATATAAAGCCTTAACTCAGTTATTTTTGGTTATGAATATTTTTATTAGACTTCAATAACACACAGGAAAATCCTTTTGAATGAGGATGTCACACCAACGTGATAGCCATGGCTCATTTCTTGAATAATGTTATGGGATAACAGGGTTGGGTCACTGTTCATGCTTTCCCCCCCTATTTTTATCCTTTAAAAGATATTTGGATTTTCCCTTTCATTTGTCCTTTTCTAGATTTAAAGAAAAATAAGTTCATCACTCCCTTCCTCCCTCCCTCCTTTTCTTCCACTTTCTAATCTTTCTTCCTTCTCTTCTTCTTGCCTTCCTTCTTTTCACCCTCGCTCCTTATCTTCCTTCTTTGGGGCTTTTCTGCCTTCTTTCCTACCTTGCTGCCTATATAGGAAGGATCTTCTACACTGTGCTGAGTACTAAGTGGGGCAGGACCAAAAGTATATGATAGAGCCTCTCCTTCCTAGGAGTATATTTATCAGCCCATGTTAGGAATACTTTTGCCTCAGAGATGATGTCCCCTAATTATGAGCTATAGCAGGAAACCCTCTTGTAGGTGGGAAGGAAAATCTTTGTTCAGGTGAGGTAATTTTACCTTTTCCAAGCCATCTGGAGAGCATTTAGTTAATTATCTTTGGGGGAAGGGGGATCAACCTGAGAACATTGCCTGATCACTTCAAGGCAAGTCCTCCCCCCTCAAGCACCTTGGCTCACCATGAGGTTAAGACCACCCTTCTACCTGAACATCTACTGCAAAAAAATGGTTTTTCTTTGTTAAATAATTTTTAAAACAATTCACCGAGACTCCAGAAAAATCCATTCCACCCTCTTGCTTCTTACAGGTCTTCTCTCATGCTGAGTCTCTCCTCTTCAGTTGCTAAGCTGTCCTACAATTATGCCTTTCCTAAAACTATTGAGCCCTCCCTATGTTTATATAAGGACCCCAATTAAGCCTGAAATAGATTTGAGCACGGCAAACATTGTTTAAAAAATGTTAAGACATTCAGTCCAGTGCTCCTGTTCATTATTCTCTGATGAAACCTAATATTAGTAACAGCATGTACTGAGGACCTGGACCATGAATGAATAATGAAGCACTTGTATGAAAAACATGTGAGCACCTAGTTGCTTTCTTTGGCAGGCACCCAGTGGCGACGGCAGGGCCCTCGTCCTTACACAGCATTCGGAGGGTTTGCTTTGCAAAGGAAAAGTCAAAACTGAGCAATTCCACTGGATTACCTATGGAAACTGTAAAGCCTTCCCCAGACTTGGACTCATCCCTAGCCCATTTGCACTGATGCATGCGTTAATTTTTCATGTTCATATATGGTTATTTCATCCACTAAAGTGCTCCTCTGAAGCTTTAGCTTGGGTTCGCCAAAAAATGCTTCTTCAGGTCCTAACAAGCTAGACAGGCTTCTAGTAGGAGCCTGGTGATGACTGTATATCAAGGACCAACCCAGCCACGTTCAGAAAGGTTCATGACCAGTCTGGCTACGGAGGGATGAACTCCAATGACCACAGAAGCTCTTGAAGACCACGTGCTAAATTGTAGAAATTTCACCATCTGCCTTAGCTGAGTGAAGACTCATACCCAGAAAATCCCAGATCTTTGAAAGGGTGAGGGGTTTGGAATCAGGGAAATTCATCTTCTTGAATTCAAATCCAGCCTCAGATACTTCCTAGCTCTGTGACCCTGGGCAAGTCCTTTAACTTTGTCTGCCTCATCTGTCAAATGAGCTGGAGAAGGAAATGGCAAACCACTCTAGTATCTTTGCCAAGAAAACTCCAAATGGGGCCATGAAGAGATACAACTAAAATGACTGAAGAACACTGCTCCTTTTCCTCCTCCCGCCTTCTCTTCTACTTCTTCATTCTTTTCCCTCTCCTGTTCTTTCTCTTCTTCCTTTTTGTTTCTTCCTCTTTTCTTCTCCTCCTTTTCCTATTCTTCCTCCATAGTAAGCACTTGTGTGTGAATATCATAGGTAGAGTTTCCTCTGTAATGTATCCTGAGAGGTACTCGGAGTAAGGAGTCTTTTGTTCAAATCCCACCCATCACTTTCTGATGAGGTGACTGAGTAAGATCCTTCACTTCTCCATCTCAGCTGCTTCATTTGCAATATGATAGATATTCTCTAATATCTTTCATCTCTAATCCATGATGCCGCCAGTTTAGGAAGAACAATAGTATGGGGAACATGGAGGAGAAGAATAACCATACTATGCTCCCTCCTGATCCCCTTCTTTTTTTAGTGAAGGCTCCTCCTTTCGCCTCTGTCCTGACTTCTACTGTCTCCCCATCCCCACCCAAAGAGTTAATAAGTTTTCACTCATGCAGCTTGGAAGTGTAGTGGTTAAAGCATTGATCTAGAGTCAAGAAAACCTGAGTTCAAATTCAGCCTCAGATACTTCCTAGTTATATTACTCTGGACAAATCAGTCAACTGCCTCCATTTCCTCAACTGTAATAGCTCCTACTTCCCTGGATTATTGTGAAGATCAAGTAAGATAAAATTTATAAAGCGTTTAGCATAGTACCTGGCACAGAGGAGGAATTTAGTTTTTAAAAATTTCTCTTCTTCTTATCTATTTTAAGACTACTTTTCCAAAGTTTCCCACATACACAATATCTTAGGATGAATCCATCAAGGTTATTATCAAGAAAACAGATTCAACTCTTGCCTGGGATTGGGACCTGGAACCTCCCTTGCCTGGGTACGGGCTCACAGGCCAGCCCTACCCGCTGGCCATAATTGCTTCCCTTCCCGCACATGTAAAGAAATGCCTGCTCCATCTGCAGCAAACAGATCCCTCTTGTCAACACCGCATTTGCCCAGTGAAACCTTAGCAGGGTGGTCATGTTACACATTCCTCCTGGTGGAGCCGGTCCTCCAGAACTGGGGAAGGGGGAGCAGGGGAGATTTGCCCCTAGGATTGGGGAACCCTTGGTACCTTATGGATGAAAGCTTGATGGTCCAAACTATCCTAAGGGTAAATAAAACCCAGTGAGTTGCCATTGGGGTAACTTTGAAGTGAGAAGCCATAAGGAAGGAAAAAAGGAGAAAAAGATGCAGTTATGTAACTCGGGGACATGTGGTACAAGAAATGATTCTACCTGCGCACCTGCACACCTGCACACACACACACACACACACACACACACACACACACACACACATATCAACAAGGCTGCTCCAGCCGTCAATCCATGGACCCAAACAGCCAGGCCTGAAAGCCATGGTGAAACCAAATCCGAAAATTGCTCACAAGCAGCAGCGGTACAGGAGTCAGCTATCCGGCGGGTGGGCCCCTCCTGAAATCGCATCTTGGGGGTCGAATTTCAGGGGCCCTGGGATGCTGTGGCCACCTGACCTGGGTCCCTGAGCCTCATTGGCCTCCCGGTTCCCAGACTGGGGTATGATGTAACCAGAGTGTGTGGGAACCACGAATGAGTGGCCGATAGGCTTTTTCCCAGTCGTTTATGAGACTTGGCCACTAATTCCGCCTGCTTACCTGGTTTGACTGCTGGTTATCAGGAAATGTGAACTCCTAAGCGGACATAATGAGTTGATCTATACCTGTAGCTGATCTTAGTCACCTTGGGGGAAAACGACACCTCTTGGAGAAAATAGCAATTCAGAAAATCGGATTATTGGGATTGGGATTTGGCTGGGATCTACGTGAATGTATCTGTATTTTCTTTGCTGCATGACTACATGATTGACTAAAGTGAATATCACCCTCAGTAGAATCTAAACAAACCAAGCCATTATATACTTTTTGTTAGTTTAAATGCGTTATTTTATCCATTCTTCGCCCCCCCCTTCATTTTCTTAATCTCCAGAAGTTTTTGCATAAACAGAAGCGCTGTTTATACTGATGTGATTTGTTGCCATGGTAACTTTTGGCCTTTAAAATGCTTACAATATATCAGAGACAACTCATGGGGGAAAAAATATCCTTGTTTGACAAGAATAGGTAGAACCTGTTTGGCAAACTCTAGAGCAAACCAAATACAGAAGGAAAGAGAAACCCAAGGTTTCAAACCGCCCTTTGCTTCAGAGGAACTTCCCAAAATTGACACAGGAGAAGAGAAGCACGTACTTGGGCCTTGAACCATCATCAACGTCCAGCCACCCTTTATTCCCAATAACAGCAGCTGAAATTAATAGGATTTGACTTGTATCCTTAAGACCGGTGCCAGCCAGGGCCATAGCTCCTTCCTGGTGACAGTTACAGGTTTCCAAGGTTGCTCTGAGTCACAGTTCTTAAGTTTATTAACCAATAAAGCACTAGCTGATTTAAACAGTGTTTGCCTTTTAAGCCTTTTAATATCCTTCAAAACTTAGTTCATGAGTCTCTTCATAAGAAAAAACTTTCATGATCTCCCTAGTAGTTTGTGTCTTGTTCCTTCTCGGTTTATCTGGTATGTATTTATCTATTGACTTTATTCTCAGTAGAATCCCTTCATAAGGAAAACTTTCAAGATCTCCCAGTTGTGTATGTTGTTTTCCTTCTTGATGGGGTATTTATTTATCTATTAACTTATTCTCAGAATATTTCTTCATAAGGAAAACTTTCATGATCTCCCCAGTAGTTTGTGTCTTGTTCCTTCTCGGTTTATCAGATCTTTATTTATCTATAGACTTTATTCTCAGTAGAATGTAAGATCTTTGAGGGCAGGGATTGACTCTGTTTATTTTCATATCCCTCTTAGAACCCCCATCACCCAATATAGTGTCTCATAACTAAGAGATGTTAAATAAATGTATGTTGACTTAATTGAGCTGAACTTTCAGCTTTGTCCTGGGCATAGATACCACACTGAAGTACTACAGAGAATGTGACATCTTCAATCTCATAAAGTTATAGAGAATTAAGGGGAATGCACTCCCCTTCCCTTACTTCTGCCTTGAAGAATTCCCAGCTTCCCAAAAGTATAAGATGCTGCCTTCTATGGGATTCTTATCCTGATTCCCCCTAATGTTCTTCCCTTTAACTTTCTCTTTATTTTATGTTTACCTTAGGAATTATAAACTAGTCACTGAAGGGATATCAACAAACAGATAGATTGCCCCAATTGGAGCATTTTTCATTTTTTGCCTTGGCATCCCTTACACCTAGGAAATGCCTGGCACATAGTAGGCACTCAAAGCTACTCGTTGAACTAGAACAGACATTAGAAAACTTTATTAACAGAATTAACAGAAGAGAGACCTTTGAAAACTATAGGTGCTATTTATTTGGAAGAGTGAAAACCTGTGTTTGTCATGACTTCTCTCCACATGTCTCCTCCACACAAGTAAAAAATTAATTGTGGTTAAAATTGGATGGCATTCACACCCCACATTAGCCTTTCATATTCTCCAAGTAGCTAATCCAGTCAGCAAACATGTCATTAGAAGAGAAATCCCTCAAAGCACCTTTGTATCTTCCTTCTTTTCTTGGGGAGGCAGGAGAAAACGTGGGGCTGGCCAGCACACACTCAGGAGAGATAGTGCCTGACATCTATTTAAACCTGTTGGGAACTATATCAAACATTAATGGGGATTAGTGTTAGAACTGGTGTAAACAGAGCCAACAGGCCACTGAAAGTGCGGACTCACATTCCCATGTGCGATGCAGTAAGCAGAGCCTTTGAAGAAGGGAGTCACCTTTGGGAGATGGTGTTCGGTGAGCTCGTATTTGGCCCGGTGAAAGTAAACACACCTCGGATATGTTTACTTCACAGCACCAGCATCTACGTAGCCACTAGGTTTTCAGCCCCAACTCC
Source organism: Sminthopsis crassicaudata (assembly GCF_048593235.1). Classification (NCBI taxonomy): domain Eukaryota; kingdom Metazoa; phylum Chordata; class Mammalia; order Dasyuromorphia; family Dasyuridae; genus Sminthopsis; species Sminthopsis crassicaudata. Next base: position 39,552,367 of record NC_133619.1, read on the forward strand.
CTCAAGAAAAGAGTCAAGTTCAGAATATGCGATTTCGCCATGAAAAGTCTCCAACACGGAGATTTTTTTAAAATGATTTAGTACTTCCAGGTGCGCTGTAATTCTTGGCAGAAAAAGTTAATTCCAGGTGTGTAATCTCCTAAAGAAATCTGTTGTCAAAGCGGGATAAAGCCATCACATTAGGAAAATACAAGTTCACCTATGAGCAAACTACAAAGTATGGCTCGGGAAAGGTCTGCGCCGGTCGAGGAAGCCTGCAGCATGAAAGCAAAACTCCCTTTGACTTCTGTAAACACCGGTGGGTTCTGGGCACGATTTCAAAAAAGGTGAAGCTGAACATGCATGAACACAGAGAAATATGACATGCTCTTAGTGGGAGGTATGGGGTGGGGTTTCAATTCCAAGCCAGACTCTAAGACACAGACAAAGGAAGAAAGAAAATTCACTTTATAGCTTACAGATTTCCCCCCACCCCTCCTTCACTTTGCAAGCCCTGCAGTACCCACTGGATGACTTAGCCCACAACAGTGGCAAGGATGAGATGGGTGGCAGAAAAGTGGGGAGGATTCCACCAAATCCCCTAAGAAGAAGGCTCCACGAGGGAAGGGAAGAGCCCTAGATAGTGGAATGTCGTTGTCCCTAACACAATAGACATTTGCTAACTGGGCTCTTTAAGGAACATTTATTTATGACAGGTTTATGAACAATATAGCATGTACAGAACACTAAAGTCCTTCCAAGCTTGTTTTGATTTCCATATGTTCAGATGAAATGAACATCCCATTTCACAGCAGCACCACCAGCTGCCCTTGAAGTGTTTGCCAGCACTGTATCCCTTGGGGGCTATTACCAACAGATTAATATGCTGTGGGTCACTTAATTTAAAAACAAACCACATCATATAAGCATTATGTGATTAGAGGTCCTGCTTTTACAAGGTGTTCAGAGGGGAGAGGGGCTCTACTTTGTATCTAGTTCACAAGATCTGGTGACCTCCATTGATGGAGCCCTCCAACCTGCAGATCCTGAGAGGGTGGGCAAACACATGAATGAACAGAGTAAATGTGTCCTCTTTTTCCTGTTCTATCAGAACCCAAGATAGGCCTTAGAATGAGCAACTTGTTCATTTGGAAGCAGACCAGGGCAGTTTGTAGGGAGGATCTGGCCATGACTGAAAATTCTTAAGAAAAGGTGTGGTCAGTGTTCATTATGTACTCTCTTACCTTCCTGCTTAACACCAGATCCTTCAGGGAAATACACTTATTATTGTAATAATAATCTCCTTTTCCATATTATTCTATCATAACAAATTCTTCCTGGGGCAATAATATTCACATGTGTTTTTTTCCTCCTTTTTATAAATTTTAAATATTCACATCAGGGTTTTCCCCTATTTTCTGAAGATCTATTGGCTCAAAGGATGTTGATGTCTTACTTATAACTGATCCTAAATACATATTATGATCCTAGTTAATAAGGAGGAAGAGAAAGTTAATTACCATACCTCTAAAAATCAGCTGTGCAAGTGGAAAGAACATTGAGTTAGGAATCAGAAGATCTGGATATTAATCTAGCTCTGTCATCTAAGGAAGTCATTTGTTTATTCTGAGTCCCAGATTCCTTATCTTTAAGATAAAGGGAGTAGATGATCATTAAAATCCCTCCCCATCCTAAGTCTCCTATGATTCTATTAACTATGGTTGATTCTATATTATCAGTAAATGGAAAAACATACTGATGTCCTCCTCATTTCTTCAATAGATTTATTGTTACCAAGAATAGAAGCTAACTATGGAGGATCCAAAAGAGGCATAAAAACAATACAGATATGAGCATTGTGGGGTAGATTAGGGAGTCTCTTGACTCATTCCATTGTCTTTATGAGATAACAACTGAAGGATCAGCTTTATGTTCCAATGCCATAGTTTAGGAATAAGAATAAGTTGGAAAATATCCAGATATGACAATCAAAATGGTGAAGGGTCTTGTTCATATCTTGCCAGAATTGGTGGAAGTATGTGAGGATGCTTACTTAGTCTAGAGAAGAAAAACTGAAGGGGAGCCAATTGTTAAGTGGAAATAATAGGAATATGGAGAGAACGGGACCGTGATCTCTTGTGTGGATGACAGAGAAGAGGCAAGTTGATCATACTATATGCATTGTAGATTGAGGGAAATCAAATTCCAAATTTTTCAAAAGAAGGATAGATGGAATCACACAAAGTAAAAAGGTACAGGGGAAATTAATGTGAGAGGGATAAGAACTGCCCAAGAATTAAAATCTAAAGACAAAAAAGGAAACCAGCCTGATAAGGGAAAAAAAAAAAAAAAAACATCATTCATCTGAAGAAATTAATGTGAATACAAGTTAATCAACTTTGATTTCCATAAAAGACATGCAGAAAGTAGAAATAAGACCAGGTAACAAAGGATGAAATAAGAGTGTTGTCGGAGTCATAAAAATAGTGGCAGAAGCAGCTAAAGCTGGAGAGCAGGGGTTTGGAATCCATATTAGAAGAAAAAAAGATCAAAGAATAGATCGAACCTTTTGCTTAGGGAGGATAGGACAGCGATAACAGACAAGAGAATGAGCTGATTCTTCCTTGACTTCTGCTTGCTTTCCCAATGAGAATGATCTTTGAATTGTAAAGGCTAGACTAGAAAACCTTAACCAGAATTGGACAGCCAAGAGAAGCAAAGAGATGGTAACAGAATTTCTAAGGGTCTTTAAGGAATGATTTTCCCAAAGAACTCCAAAGATCCTCACATCCTGAAAGAACTAATAGACGAGATGGCTGAGTCACTGGGACTTGACAAATCATGGAAAACAGGACAGGTGCCACAGGATTTAAGAAAGATAAGGGTCCCAGTTTGCCCCCTCAAAAATTAGAAATGAACTGAATCTACAAAGTATAGTCCAATGAGTCTGACTTTGAGTCCTGGGGAAATTTCATGAATTCCTCAAAGAGGAAAAAAGAAAGTGGAGATGACAGAAAGCCATCATGACTTCATCATGAACACATCATACCAGATTAACCAGATTTGTTTTTTGTTTTTGTTTTTTTTAATGGGATTACTAACCTAGTAGATAGATTGTATATAACCTTTATCTAGATTTTAGCAAACCATTTAATATATTTTGTACTATTCTTAGAGGAAAAATTGAGAGAAGTGAGCTGCACAATGATATAATCAGACAGATTTGCAATTGGCTAGGTGGCCAAACTCATAGAATCATGATTGATAGTTTAGCTGCTTGGTAGCAGGTCTTCAATGAAGTGCTGTAAAGATCTATGTTTGTCTCTGAGCCATTTAACAATTCTTTCAATGATTATCTAAAGATTTAGATGAAGTACTCATCAAATTTGCAGGTAACACCCTTCTGGCTACTGTATTTGATGAGAATCAGTGGCCAAAAAGATCTTGACAGACTAGAGCATTGGATTGAAGCAAATAAAATGAAATTCAGTAAGGACAGGTGAAAAGTCTTGCTCATCAATTTGAAAATCAAATTCATGAGCAGAATATGGAAGGGGATAGTTAGGCAGTAGCTTTTCTGAAAAGAATCATAGGGCTTCAACAGTGGGATATGAAGCCCCAAAAGCCAATGTGAGCTTGGGCTGCTTTAAAAAAAGTCATGAATTTCAGGAAGAAAAAGGAGAACATCAGTATCCTCCTATTCCATCTGTAGTATTATAGTGAATTATATATTATATATATATTCATATAAATTTCTCCAGCACTATTAAATCTAGTCAATAAACAGAACAAAAAATAAAGATATGATTTGTATCCTGAATCAATTTCTGAAGTGTAATTTCTGAAAATTTTACAATTGTCTCTCCTGAGTCAGTAGGGACTGTGTCCAGCACATTTTTGGTCATGTGTGAAGTATAAGGTGAAATCCACTAAATTGAATAGTTGTGAAGAGGATTCATATAACAAATTTGGAGAAAGTCCATTTGTGAAAAGACTTTAAATGCTAAGTGAAAGAGTTTGGACCCGATTCTAGAAGCGACAGAGTGCTAATGGAGTTTGAGTAGAGGAATACCATGGTCAGACTTGAGCTTTTAGGAAAATTACTTTGGCACCCAGGTGGAAAATGCATTGGATTGGAAAAAAAGATTTAAATCAGAGAGTATTAAAAGGTTCTTGCAAAAGTTCAGGTAAGAGAAGATGAGGGTCTAAAGTAGACCAATGGCTGTGGGAGGGGAAAAGAGTGGGACTTAGGTTGTACACATAGAAGCAACAAGATTTGGCAACAAATTGCTTAAGTGGAATAAGGGAAAATGAGGAAGTAAGGATGATTCTAAAACTATTAGTTTGAATTCATAGTACTTCAAATCCCAGGCATATGTACAGGTAATTGAAAATTAACTGTATTTTTAAAATTCAAGTTATTGGTATTTTTAAAATACCATTTTTTAAATTTCATGAGTGAAAGGTGGTTTGATCTTCCTACTCCATCCCCACAAAGTCTGATTCCTTTGTTTTGTGTAATTATGGAGCCTGGGGTACTTAAGGCATGGAAGGGACATGATGTACATGAGCTGATGTCTGATCCTTCTTATGAAATCATATACCCTTGAAGAAGTAAAGTTAGTAACTTTCCTCAACACATGCAATTTTATGTACACATGTGTTTTAAGATATTTTTCCATCACATAGAAATTAACTAGATTAGCTGAGTTGGGGAGCACAGGGCCCCACTCCGTACTCAGACAGAAACTTGAAAGGAATTAAAGGAGGAAGGAAATGAGTTGAATAACTGGGTGGCAGTCTGTGAACTTACCTACGCAAACCTGGTATTATTATTATTTTTAATTCCCCCTGGGAATATAGGACCAGAGGAAGAGAGAAGGATCAAGTGCTTGGGCATTTTAAATAATGAAGAGCTTTCAGTTCTCTGGAAATGTTTTGGTTGTTCATATACTGAGGGTCACACTTCAATCAACTGAATTTCACCCATTTCACTGAGATTGGTTACCAGGTCCTGTGGATGATGATAGTTTTTTTTTTCTTTATTCTTTGTATTATCACTGTTCAGTAGAGTATGATCAACAGACTAGGTGTTTACTAAATATTTGTTGACCAAGTATTTATAAGATACAGGGATAATGAAGAAATTAAGACAGAATCCCTGCCCTCAAGCAACACATAGTTCAGAGATAGGAATGAAAACACAAACACAAATCATTCTAGCAGACAATAGAGGAAATATATGCATTATAGGAGAGGTAATAATAGCCACAAAAATAATAATAATAACAACATAGTTATAATAATGACAATAGTCCTTGATATTTGGACATTTATCTCCAATGACATCAAAAAATCATCTGGACTCAGAAAAGTTTAAGATTCTTCAAGGAAGAAATGCAAATATTTAATCTATATTAGATTTCTTGCTGTCTTGAGGAGAAGAAAAGGAGAGGGGGAGAAAAATTTGGAGCAAAAGGTTTTGAAAAAGAATATCGAAAACTATCTTTACATGTATTTGGGAAAATAAAATAGTATTAATTTTTTGAAGTTTAAAAAAAATGAAATTCTTCAAAGAGAAACAGAGACTAAAGATTTTGACTTTGATTTTGAAGGTCACATCAATTAGTGATAGAAGGCAATACCTAAAAACACCTTGTTCTTCTCCAGATAAGATACGAAAAGCATAAAACTATTGAAGAAGAAATTGTGACTGAATGAGACTTCCTAATATCCTGAAATCAAAGTGAAATAAAAAGGACACATTTAAAAGGAATGAACACCTCTTTAACATCAATCTTAGTAGACATTTTGGGAACTCTAAAATGAACTATAACATACTTAGAAAGAATTCTCCGAGAACAATCTGGAATTATGCCCAATGGGTTATCAAACTGCATACCCTTTATACCCAGCAGTGTCTCTACTGGGCTTGTATCTCAAGGAAATCATAAAGGAGGGGAAAAGACTCACATGTGCAAAAATGATTGTAGCAGCTCTTTTTTGTGGTAGCAAAGAATTAGAAAAGGACTGGATGTCCATCAACTGGGGAATGGCTGAACAAGCTATGGTACGTGAAGGTAATGGAATATTATTGTTCTATAAAAATGGTGAACAAGCTGATTTGAGAAAGAAAGAAAGATTTACATGAACTAATGCTGAGTGAAACAAGCAGAACCAGGAATACATTGCACACAATAACAGCAAGGATCAACTATGAAAGGCTTCAGTGATCCAAAGCAATCCCAATAGACTTGGGACAGGAAATGCATCTACATCCAGAAAAAGAACTAAGGAGACTGAATATAAATCAACACATGCTATGTTCACTTCTTTTTTCTGTTGTTTTTTTTAATCTCTCCCATGATTTATCCCTTTTGCTCTTATTTTTCTCTCCCAACATAATCTATAAAACAATATGTATTAAAATAAATAAACAAAAAGAAATTAAAAATAAACTATTATCATAAAAATAGTGCAATAGAAATGAAGCATAGAGCTAATCACCTCCAATGAAGTTATAAAAAGAAGAGCATGTTCTAACCAAAGGAGGAAGGGAATTACTAGACATTCTCTGCTCCTGAGCTGTTTCCACTGAAGCCAACTGAAAAGAATGAATGAGAGGATTATAAACTTCCATCTCTCTTCCATCTACCACCTACTATCCATCTAATGCTTTTATTTCACCAGGATCCTTTAAGTCCTAACTAAAATTCTGTCTTCTATAGGAAGATTTTCCCACTCCCCTCCCCTTAACTCTAGTGAGTTCCTGATTTCAATTATCCACTTATCCTGCACACAACTTATTTGTATATATTTGTTTACGTAAAATCTCCCCCATTAGATTATAAAGTCCTTTAGGGAAGAGACAGTTGCCTCTTTTTGCATCCCTCGCACTTTACACAATGCCTGGCACATAGGAGGCATCCAAGAAATATTTATTGATTTACTGACTGTTACAAAAAAAGTGATCATTTTATTAATTTACATAATATTCCAGTGAAATTGACCATTAAAGAACAATAGTAGAATATTCAAACATTTATTAAATACCAGCCACAGTGCTAAGTTCTGGGATATAAACACAAGCAAAGGTCTTCTTTATTTGACCTGTTCCTCATTAGCAGAGTCTTACTCAGAGGGAGGAAGCAACCAAAAGGGAAATAAAAAGAATCAGTGTATAGGAAGTTGTCAGAGATCGCAACAATCCTGAAGTTCAGAAAGGCAGAAATTCTTTAGGAGAGAAATAAATGTTGACCACCTAGGCTTCTCCCCAAAATAGAAATACTGAAAGGAACTCACCAATGGTAGAAGGGACCTCAGATGGTGGAGAGATGTTCTGGGATGATAAGAGCTTGGTGCTAAGGGAAGTGCCAGGATAAAATACAGTTCAAGAGTGTGCTGGAGCCAGCCCATACTAACTTGAGAGCTGGTTGTTAAATTTTCAGTGTGAGCATTTACACTTCAGAAATAAGCAAATGCTACACATCAATTTTGATCTTTTTTGTTTTATTGATTGTTGAGACTTAAGAAACTATGGGTAAAATGTTAATAATACAGATTAAATTGAAAACTGTTTTGTACCTACATTTATAATGGGGAGAAACATTTATTAAACACAAGACACTGTGCTAAATTCTGGGCTATAAATACAAACACATTTGACCTGTTCCTCACTAGCTAAACATTTAAACATTTGTCAACACAATTTTTAATGTATTAAAGTCCAGAAAGTCAGAAGCCCCAGCCAGAAAGGAAATGTAGCATCTGCCCCTGGACCAATTGAATCTGATGTGCATCAACTCCATCATCATAAAATGTTATTCCTCCATTAGAATACAAGCTCATTGCAAGTAGAGATCACTTCATTCTTTGTAGTATTATCACTATCCTTTTTTCTTCTGTTCATCTTCTTTCTCTCCCATTTTACTGATCTTTCCCTAATAACCTATCAATCAATGAACTGACAAGTATATACTAAATGAATATTATACATACAATTCCATTTCTAGTTTTATACCCCCAAGAGCCCATTGAAAAAGCAAAGCCCATAGTTATAACAACATATTTACAGCAGCACTTTTGTGATAGCAAAAAAATTGGAAGAAAAATTGATACCCATCAATCAGGGTATAACTAAACAATTGTAGTACATGCATATAATGGAATATTACTATGCTATAAAAATAATGAGTATAAGAAATATAGAAAAGCCAAGAAAGATTTACATGAACTAAAGAAAATTGGAAGAAAAATTGATACCCATCAATCAGGGAATAACTAAACAATTGTAGTACATGCATATAATGGAATATTACTATGCTATAAAAATAATGAGTATAAGAAATATAGAAAAGCCAAGAAAGATTTACATGAACTAAAGAAAAATGAAGTAAGAAGAGCCAAGAAAACAATCTATATAATGACTATAGAAATGTAAAGAGGAAAAACAACCACTAAAAAAGTCTAATAGTGCATGTTGCAAAGATCTAATATAGTTTCAAAGAATATACCTCCCATTCTCATCTCTTTGCAAAGATAAAAAATCCACACATGTCCACTGTACAATTTTTTTCCAAAAGTTTACTAATTATACTTATATATTTTTTTTATTTTTTGCCTTTAAAAATATTGTCATTTAGGATGGAAATTGCCTCAGCATTAAGGCCTTCTCATCCTAGAACATTTCTTCACCATATCCATTCCTTTATCCCAATGGTAAGTACTTTGCAGGGCTGAAGTCAGCCAACTTTCACTTCCTTTCTAGTTCTGCTTCTGAATTTGAAGACAAAAAATAATACTTTGGTAGGGGCAGCTAGGTGGCTCTGTGGATAGAGCACCAGCCTTGAATTCAGGAGGACCGAAGTTCAAATCTGGTCTCAGACACTTAACACTTCCTAGCTATGTGACCCTAGCAAGTCACTTAATCCCAGCCTCAAAATAATAATAATAATAATAATAATAATAATAATAATAATAATAATACTTTAGTATTCCATCTTTCCCAAACACACTTTTCAACTCCCTTTTTGTGTGTTGTATATCCCCATTGGAATGTAAATTTTTTCATGGCAGGATTGACTTTCTTTTTGCTCACGTTTGTATCTCCAATACATAGCTCAGTGCCTAGCACAGAATAAATGTTTAGTAAATACTAGTTGCTTCTGAAAATGCTAGCTGTAGCAATAAAATAAGAAAAGACATAAGATAAATTAAAAGTAAAAATAAACAATAAGAAAATAAAATGACCATTCTTTGCAGATGATATGATAGTATACTTAGAGAGCCCTAAAGAATCAACCAAAAAAAACTAACTGAAACAATTTTATAACTTCAGTAGTTTGCAGGATATAAAATAAACCCAACTAAGTCATCTGCATTCCTATATATTACCAAAAAAAAACCCAGCAGGGAGATATAGAAAAAGAAATTTCATATAAAATAATTGTAGGCAATATAAAATACTTGGAAGTCTACCTGCCAAAACAAACTCAGGGATATTATAAATACAATTACAAAAACACATAAATCAAAACATCTAAACAATTGGAGAAATATTAATTGCTTATAGATAAGCTGAGCCAATATAATAAAAATGACCATTCTACATAAAGTAATTCACTTATTCAGTGACATACCAATTAAATCACCAAAGATGTGTTTTATAGAGATAGAAAAATAATAATAAAATTCTTCCAGAAAAACAAAAAGTTAAGAATAGCAAAGGAATCAATAAAAAAGATATATGAAAGAAAGAAACTTACCAGTTCCAAATTCCTAGAAATTTAAACTATATTATAAAGTGATAATCATAAAAGCAATCTGATACTGGCTAAGAAATAGAGTGGTGGATTAGTGGAATAAATTAGGTACATAGTAGTAACTGATCATAATTATCTAATGCTTGATAAATCCAAAGATCCAAACTTTAAGAACTCAACATTTGACAAAAATTGCTTGGAAAAAATGGAAAGGAGCTTAGAAACATTTGACAAAAAAATTGTTGGGAAAACTGGAAAGCAGTTTGTCAGAAATTAGGTCTAAATAAACATTTCACATTGTATACCATGATAAGATCAAAATGGATGAATGATTTAGACATAAAAGGGATACTGTAAATAAATCAGAAGATCACAGAAAAATGTACCTGTCAAATCTATGGATAAGGGAAGTGTTTATGATCAAACAAGAGATTGAGATGATCACAGGAAATAAAATGGATAATTTTTATTATTTGAAATTTAAAAGATTTTACACACAAAAAATTAAGGAAACTGGGAAAAATTATTAAAGCAAGTTTTTCTAGTAAAGGCCTCATTTCTTGAATATATAGGGAAGTAAGCTAAATTTATTTAAAGAGTCATTCCCCAAATGAAAAATAGTTAAAGAATATGAACAGGTAGTTTTTAGGCGAAGAATTCAGAGTTATCAATGGAAAATGCTATTAATCACTATAGATTAAAGAAAGGCATATTAAATTTACTTTGAGATATTAGAGATATTACTTCACATCTATCAGATTGGCTAACATGATGGAAAAAGATATGACAAATGTTGGAGGAGATGTGGAAAAATTTAGCCACTAATTCACTGCTGGTGGAGTTATGAATTAATCTAACCACATTGGAAAACAATTTAGAACTATGTCCAAAAAAACCAATAAAATTGTTCCTTATCTTTGACTCAGGATTATCACTACTAAGTCATATCTGGAAAAAATAAAAGAAAAGAGAAATGGGCATAGTCGTACAAAAGAAATATTTGTAACATCGCTTTTTGTGGTAGCAAATAATTAGAAATCAAAGAGATTTGGGGGAGTACCTGAATAAGTTGTAATTTATGATTTATGATGGAATATTATTAGGCTATAAGACATGAGAAGATGGTTTTATAAAAACTTGAAAAAACATATGAATTCATGCAAAGTGAAGTGAGGAGAGGCAGGAAAACATTGTACATAGTAACAGCAATGTCATAAGATGATAAACTGCAAATGATTGAGCTTCTCTGATGAAGACTATTCCAAAGTATTCACAATGAAAAATTCTGTCTACCTCCAAAGAAAGCACTGATATACTCTGAATGAAGTTGAAGTATATGTTTTAAACTTTTAATTTTATTTTTCTTATTTTACTTTTTGTCTGTTTTCTTTTATAATACTGCTAGTATGAAAATGTTTTTCATGACTTTACCTTATCTTTCTAAACAGGGGAGGAAGGAAAAGAAAGGGAGAAAATTTAGAACTCCACATTTTAAAAATAATTATTTTAAATCTTTTTACATATTAATTGAGAAATATTTAATGAAATTAAACTCTATTCAAATAATAAGTTTTGGTTGTTATGTTGCTTTCTGCCTTAAAGGGGAAAAAAATCAGCAATGGAAAAAGAAGAATCCAAGACTCTAACATTATCACAAGATCCATGGACTACTCAACCATGTCTCTCATCCCAATAACTAGAGAAGTTTCTGAAGGAAGATGGGGGGGGGGGGAGAAATTCAGTATCACATGCAAATCACTTCCCTATGAAACAGGTGATTCTTTCTTCAAAAACTCCATCTTTTTAATTTTCTTCATATAATTCTGCTTGCAAAATAGTGGGAAATAGTCCTATTATTGGAATTAAGGGAGCATGGCTTTGCATCCTGTCTCTAAAACATACTGGCTGTGTGACCATCATCTTCATCATCACATGAATAATTTTTATGTAAGTCAATTAATTTCCATGAGCTTAGTTTACTGATATTCAAAATGAGAATCAGAATTAGAATATTTACCTCACAGAACTGGTTTTTTGAAGTTTAAGTGGGATCGTGTATCTTAAATTCTTTACAAACTTTGAAATACTATAGAAATGTGATTATTATTGTTATTGCTCTCTGTAGATTTTGAAGTCAGGAAATTTGAATTCAAATTCAATCTCAGCAACTAAGTAGTTATATGATTCTATCTACCTCAGTTTTCTTATCTGTAAAATGGGAATAATAGTAGCATCTACTTCTTAGGATTCTTATGAGGATAAGAAGAAATAGCATGCTAACTATTAATGTTGTGATTTTCATTATCTCATTTTTCTCATCTCTTATAAAGGGCTAAGTGTATAAATGGACCTGAGAAAAGTCACTATCTTGCTATTGTTCCTTAATATGTAATATTCTGGGGGCCACTGTACAGGTGGATAAAATACAAGCTTTTTGTAGTTAGATAAAAGTATTCAGCTGTAAGCTTGCTCCATGTAGGCTCAATGTGAGCGTGCTCAAGACAAAGCCAATTACAGACAGTACCACAGGGATAAGGTGTAACCTGTCCTGTTCTCACTTGATTTTGCTCTCCACTGCTAGATCTCTATAGTTTGAAAGTACTTTTTTTTCAAGAAGCTTGAGATTTTGAGAATTTGACAGGATGACATCTATTTTTAAAAATCATTTCTACTTTGTAATTTATTATTTTTATTATCGTTTATGCCTTTGCCCATTAAAACAAGGAAAAAAGAATTTTGATTTTACTACAAACTTCCAGCTTATCCATATTTTTCCTATCATGTCATCCTTTTAACTTGACAGCCTTTTAGGTTCTAGCTGGAAATCTGCAAACCCTATTGAAGGGTGTCCTACTTTGAGAGTGATGGACTTGATTTAATGAGATATTTGAAGACAAAAGCACTCAGCCAAAATTAGACTCAGGGAACAACTTCTGGATGTATTCCAAGAAGCAGCAATTGCTTATACTCCTTAGCTATTTAATACTTAACAGAGCTTATATTCTGTTAAACAAGATAAGGCTGTACACCAGAAAGGCTTCTCAAGCTACCAGCCAACAAACATGTGGATGCTAGAGGCGCCCTTTCATCAAAGGATCTCAGAGCACTTTCCCATGGAGTCATTAGACCTCACCATGTTCTGGATTGCCAAGTTTTATTGTCTCCCTTTTACAGATGAGTAAACAGAGGTTCTGAGTGGCCACCCAGCTCACTGGTCTGCAAATTGTAGAATATGGGAAGGAGTGGAGGTCCTCACTTCCTTGCTAACCCTCCATCCTCTAGTCTCTCCCTTAGAAATGTTCAGCCTCCTTTCTGGTTTCTGTGTCCCCACTGACTGTTGGGTTTAACAGGGCAATTTCTAAATGGGTGCCAGTCTTTTTTTAGAGACCTATGCTGTGAATGACAATGCCAGGTTAGGGCCAGGAAAGGTGGTTGCTAATTATCCTAACTCCCCCTGCTGGTGAGCTTTACTATAGCCAAAGCAACACTGGCATTGCTACATAAGTAATTTGCAGAGAAGGTGAAAACTTGAATAGGTAAAGAGAGGTTCCTTCTCTGGAAATTCCCTACAATAAATAAAAAAAAAAGAAAGAGCAGTTCATATTACCTGTCCTACTCAAATAACTGTTGACCAGTTAACCACTTTTCCTATTCCCAAATCCCTCTCTCTCCTTTAATTCATGGTGAACCTCTTAGCCTCAGTTTCCTCCCCTATAAAATTAGGAAGTTTAGATCAGTCCTTATGGATCCCTTTCAGTTCAAATTCTTTGATTCTACAATCCTTTGAGCTATAATAAAAAATTCAAAGACTAGTTCATATTACCTGTCCTACAAATAAATGTTGACCAGTTAACCATTTTCCCCCTGACCCCAAATTCCTTTCTCTCCTTTAATTCATGATAAACTTCTCAGTCTTAGTTTCCTTTCCTGTAAAATTAGGAGATATAGATCAGTCTTTATGGATCCTTTTCAGCTCAAATTCTTTGATTCTGCAATCCTTTCAGCCAAAATAAAAAATTCAAAGACTAGTCCATATTACCTGTCCTACACAAATAACTGTTGGCAAGTTAACCACTTTTCCCCTATTCCCAACTCCTTCTCTCCTTTAATCATAGTAAACCACTCAGCCTCACTTTCTTCCACTGTAAAATTAGGAAGTATAGATCAGTCTTTATGGGTCCCTTTCAGCTTGAATTCTCATATTCTACAGTCCTTTCAGCCACAAACTTATAATTCCATAATAAAACAGGATCCAAAAAACAAGGGTTTCTTTGAAACTTGATGATAATTGGAGAGCCAATTTTAACCTCACAGACCACCACTAGATTTTAGATGCTAGATTATTTTCGAATCCAACCTTTTGTGGAGATATCGATGTGGGAAACATGTCTCTTCTACAGATTTCTCATTTCTTCTTTGGGTTGTTTTTCCCCCCTCCCCTCTCTCCGTCTGGCTCTCATTTTTTGTGCCTGACAAAATTCTCCCCAGTGCCTCAGCTCTAGACTTGGACTTAATAAGTGCCAATAAAGATTGTGTGTTATCCTTAGACAGTGGTCGCATTCCCCACCTGCTAATTGCTTTATTTCTCCTTACTGTTTCCGTCCCCTCATCAACAGAGGCTTCAGGAGAAAGGGCAGTGAGGTAGAACATGAGGAGGAGAGTGAGAGGCAGCCGAGTGAATGCAGCTGTAATTACACAGGAGCCCGGCCTGAAGCAGTTTTCTTGAATCAATTATAGACCCTGGATTACTGCACACTCCAAGGATGGGGCCTCTGTTTTAATTTGCTTAGAGAGCTAGCTTACTGGAGATAAGCGGCCCATTTCTTCCCTTTGGTCTACTTCATTGGTCCTCCCTCCAAATTCACAGAGCTCCCTTTCTAATGTGTCCTTTCCAAATCCATATGACTATTATGGGCTGGGGGAGAGAATGGCATTTTAAAATGGATTTGGTTGCTTTCCTTTTCCTCTCTGTAATTTTTGTACCCCCGCAGCCCTAGTCGGATCATTGGTCTGTGAGAATTTGTTTCCAATCATACCTGTCCATAGTCCTTTGACAAAATTTTATGCCCTCCTTCTCCTCCATGTTTCAGTCACCCACCCCAAGGTGGATAATGATCATCTTATTTGAACATCTAACAGACAATGCTGAAACAGTCACATCATGGGGAAGAGGTTAAAAAGAGAATAATCATAATCATTTGGCCAGTAAACTAGCATTTATTAAGCGTTTACTGTGTGTCAGGGGTTATCCCAAGGAGTAGGGATACAAAGAAAGACAAAAATATAATCCATGACATTTAGGAGGTTAGATGGCAGAAATATGAGATAAATATCTATATGGAAAGAAAGTAGATAGAAGGTGATTTCAGAGGAGAAGGTAGTAGCAATACTAGTAGGTGGGTGTGTATGTTGGAGAGAGGAGAAGGAATCTTCCTGTAGATGGGATTTAACATGAAACTTACAGGAAGCCAGAGAAGCTAAGAGGAAAAGGAGGAAAGGGAGAACATTCCAGTGAAGGGACAATCATTAAAAAAAAAAATAGTCAAAAGATGGATTGTTACATGTGGAAACAGCAAGAAGGCAAGTGATGTTGGCTCCTAGGGATTCAAGTGGAAGAAGATTTGAAAGCTGGAAGTAAAATTATTGTAAAGGATTTAAATACCTAATAAGGCATTTTTATTTTAAGGTTGGAGATAATAGGAAGTGAGTGGAGTTTACAGATTAGTGGGGGTGGGATGACATGGTTTCACTTATCTTTGCTTTTGCGAAAAATCACTTTAGCATCTGAATGGAGGACAGATTGAGGTGGGAAAAGGCTAGAAACAAGAGGACCAACCAGCAGAAAAATGCAATAGCCTAGCAAATATCACTGAGGCATCCAATCAAAACATGGTTAGCATCTGCCTTCCTCTTGCTATGATGGTGAACTTTGTCAAGATCTGGGAATGACAAAACTTAAATCAGGAATCCTGCATCCCAGTTTTTTAATCTAATCTACACCAGTCTGGCAATGTACAAGGCACTGAGCTAGGAACTTGTGAGAATGAATGAATCTCTCATATTTATGTTTCAACACTCAGAAGTAGAGCCTGCAAAAACCCATTGTCTAAGTTAGTCCTTGAAATCACATTAAAGGTGCTTTACCAATATGAATTGAAAGTGGGTGTTGGGATGGAATAAACATAGGTTTGTATTTTTCGGATGAGAGGAAAATGCTCAACAGGACTAGTTTTAACATCATTGTACATTCTCTGAGAATAATATAAGCTTCAGTTTCTCTTTGTTTTCTGTTTCTCTCTTCTCTAATTCATTGTCCACATTACTTCCAAACTGATACCCCCAAAACACAGATCTTCTTAACTCCTCTTCATAAACATCTTCAAAACTCCCTATGGCCACTGGGGAAAAAAAATTACAAAATTCTCACCTTAGAATTTAAAGCCCTCTAAACTCTGGCTCCCATTTCCTTCCTAATCTTATTTCATTACATCCTCTTCACACAATCTACCTTTCAGCCAAATTGGCTTTCTAGATATTCTCTGTTCCTGCCATTCTATCTGCCATCTTTATGCCATTACACAGGTTCAAGCCCTCACATCCACTTCATCTCTACCTCATAGAATTGCCCAGGTTCTTTCAAAGCACAGAGAAAGCCCCTCTCCCTCTTGGAATTACTTGTTTTATTACATTTATTTATACATTTGTTTATTTCCTTATTTATTTATTTTCTTATTTTCCCATCAGTGTAAACATTGCATTCCTCCCAGGGGGTCCTCTGAGTCTTTGCATTCCCAAAGCTGATTGCATCCCCAAAGCTGATTGCCTCACATGCCTAAACTGCCCTCCCTCCTCCTCCTGCTCTTAGAATCTCTGGTCTCCTTCAAGGCTTAGCCCTAGAACTACCTCCTCTAAAAGGTCTTTTCCTGGTCCTGACTCTCCATCACACTTTATTTATATTTATATATTTATATTTATATTTGTTTATAATTTGAATCTATTTCTTTTCCCCTAGAACTTACATATGCATCCTGAGGGTGAGGATTGTTTCACAGGTATATTGGGGGGGGGGGGGGAAGCCCTGAGTTCAATTTCAGATGCTTAACTAACTTAATTTAACTAACTTAAACTTCCTCACCTGTAAAATGGGGATAACAATAATACCTGCTCCCAGTATTGTTGTGAGGATCAAATAAGATAATATTTATAAAGCACTTAGCACAGTGCCTGGCACATAGTAGGTACTTAATAAATGCATGTTGATGGACACTTGATCAGGTTTGTTGAATTGTATCAAATTTAATATATTCCAGATTTCAGAGCTGGAAGGCACTTCAGAAGTCTCTTTAAACCAGCTGGATAGATAGACTGCTATGATTGGAGTCAGGAAGACCTGAGTTCAGTCTGCCTCATACACTTATTGTGTGATTGTGGACAAGTCATTTAACCTCTCTCTCCCTCAGTTTCCTCAACAATAAATAGGAGATAATGATAGAACCTAATTCCCAGGTTGTTGTTTTTTTGTATTTGTAATTTTTTAAAGCCTTGAAAACTTAATATATTAATGCTAGCTATTATTGTTATTGTTATTACTATTATTATTAGTTCAGCCCTGCCATGACTCAGAATCCCCTAACCTCCACAAAGTGGTTATTTCACCTTTGCTTAAAGACCTCCAGTACAAGGGAACCCACGGTTTCCTTGGGCTGTCTATTAGGTCAAATAGGAAGTTTTTCCTAACTTCCAGCCTTTTTGGAAGTTTTAGTTTTATGGCAATAATATAGCAAAATCTGGTTTTTTCATGGCTAATATCTCAATAACAAAATTCTCACTCAATTCAAAACAGGAGCGAATTAATGTCTTTTCCACTTGAAAAGACAACACAGTTCCCATAGAGAAGGTTCTGTTCTCTCACTCTAGTCATTAGGACAGCTCTTACCAAACCAACCAAAGTCATTTTAAATTGATTCCACTTGAGAACTAAAGGACTCCTCTAATGATTCAAATTAAATTTAGTTTTCCATATTATTTTTCTTAATTCAAAAATTGTAAACATGACTGCCAACCCTTCACATCACCGCTTCTTCTTCCAAGTGCCCTCGGTGCTGACTCAGAGAGTCCAGTGGGTCCCCAAGAATAAATCATCCCCTGACAGGGGCATGGGATGGGCCAGCCAGTGTGATGTCAGCGCAAACATCAAGAATGGCACAATTCAGGGGCCCTACTTGGGGCTGCGATTGTAAATGTTAGAGGGAAAGGGACGCTCTGGCTCTTCTCAGCCAGCCTTATTATCCTGACCTGAAGTCAACTGAGATGGGTGCCCCAATGAATGCCGGTCAGGAATAGAGTTCATAAATCGAGCCTCCAAGCTTGCTGGGTGTCCACTCTGGTTTTAAAAAAAGAGGATGCACAAAGAGAAGTAGGAATTTGGCTTCTTGTTTTCAGAATTGAGCTGTGGGATCATATCCCAGAATTCTCCTGAGGAAGACATGGGAATTTGGAATTCCTCTTTGTGAGGTTAAATAAGTCTGGTTTCCTTCCTAGCCCAAATGTTGGCTTCACATTGCTGTTTTCCCCTTTTCCTTTTGTGCGATCTGGCCTTTACAAAAACACAGTATCTGTCATGTCAAGAAATACTGTCTTTTTCCTGAATCATAAATGGAGGGCCAGAAGGGACTTTACAAGACATTAAGTCCAACTGTCCCATTTTACAGATGGGCAAATGAAATCATAGAGGTTAAAGAATGTGCCCAAGATTAGATATGAAGCATCAGAGGCAGCGTTGAAACCAGCACTCTTCCCTTTATAGCCCTGATGAATTGTGGGTCAGCGTGGCTCCCTAAAGTTAAATATATTTGCTTGGTGGATGTGAAAACCTAAGAAGGAAATATGACAAACATTAAGAATATACTCAGAACTAAAGGGAATCCCAAAAGTTTCGTCTTTTGATAGTAGGATACAAGTGGTTTTTGGTGTTATAGATCCAAAACCACTTGTATCCTACTATCAAAAGATATCTATAACACCCAGCATATAATAGGTGCTCAATAAGTGCTTATCAAAGTGGATTATAGATTTAAAGCTTTAAGAGACTATTGGGTCTATTTTACAGTTGGAAAGTTGAGACTCAGAGAAATTAAATGGTTTGCCTAGAGTCACATGGCTGGCGAGGCAGGATTCTAATCCTGATCTTCCTGATTCTAGGACCAGGGTTCTATCTATTGTATCATATTGTCTCCTTCTCAGTTGAAGTGACAAAGAAGGAAATTGGTACCTACAGTAGGGGAGTAACACTTGACTAAATTGCCCAGGTAATTAATTAAACACCAGAGCCTGGATTTGAACCTGTATCATCTGACTCCAAAGTCAACGTTCATTCCACTGCATCTTGCTGCTCTGATGACATGCTCTGCAATACAGCACCACACCATTCTAGGATCCTAAGTGTCTACTCATCCACTCCCTCTCATATGCTTCAATAAAACAGTTTGTGTAAGCAAACATTATTTATCACACTTGTCACAGTCTGCATCTACATGGACTTTATACTTTACCAAGAGCCCCTCATAAAACCCCTGTGAGATCAGCAGTAGAAGGATTATTACTCTCATTTTACAGACCCATAAAAGGATGATCAGAGAAGTTATGAGACTTACTAAAGATCACACAGCTAATAAATGGACCCAGATGTTCTGACTCCAAGTTCAGTGTCTTTTCATGTTTCAATATGTGAAATTCTAGTTATACAGCTGCAGGAAAGTTATGGTCTATAAGAATAACAAAGTACCAGAAGTACACTGCTTCAATAGGGAGTGAGTTGCCCATCTCTAGAGATTTTAAAGCAAAGAGTCAGACTGTAAGAGAGCTGACCTCTGAAAGCCCAAATAGGATCCTAGAAAGTAAGAGCTAACTTAAAGTGAGGTGCTAACCTGATTGCCACAATTTCTCCATTAAGTAAACCCTTGATTGAGTTGGAACAATGAAATTTGGTTAGTCTGATTATCAAACAGCTGAGTGACCACTGGCCATGCCCCTGAGTGACCTTTAAAAGTCCCTGGAAGCTAAGGAGAGGAAATCAGTTGGAGCTGGAGTTGAGGAGCATCCCAGCTCCCTATGAGATGCATAAAAGATGAAAGGGGCTAGAGTAAGGGACTCCATGAAAAGCTGGATGTTGTTGGAAGAAATGAAGGGTGGGCAGAGGCAGCCACCTCATACTGGGAGATCAGGCATGAGCCAGAACAGCTGTCCTATTGCAGAAGCCCTTCCCTCCCCCCTGCCCAGACTACAGAACCTAAGGTAGCAATTTGGCTTTTGTCCCCTTAGGCTATCTCATGGGAACCTAAAACCCTTTTCTCTGGGCAAGGGAAAGGTCAATTTATGTTTCTTTGTTTTCAACAGATCACACTGTTTACTTTAGCTTTATAAACAGTGTTAATTTTGGGGAATCTGCTCCTCTGAGTTTGGGGATTAAAATTAGGAGGAGGCTTTGAAAATGAATATTTCTGCAAAGGAAGAAAAAGGGATTTAAAATTTGGACTGGGGGCTCAGAGCTAGAAAGTTAGAGAATTGCAGATTCCCTTTGTTTAACTTCCTAGATCAGAAAAAGGATGTCAATACTGGAAATCCATGTAACAGGGTAGGGAAGGGGACAAATAGAAGGGCCTGAAAAACTCTCTTCAGTACCCCACTTTGCCCTCCTACTGTTCCAATGGCATCTTAAATTTAGAAGTGGTAGAGATTTATGGGTTATCTCTGCCAATACATTCATTTTATAGTAGAAAGAAATAAGGTCTCTCAAGGGAGAGTTCATGATTTGCCCAAAGTAGCAAATATAAGGGAAGGATTTTATGGGGGGATTACATTCTAGAGAGAATTCTTGTTCAGGTATTATTTAGTTGCTCGATGGACACTGGGTTCCCTTTCAATTCTGAGATACTATGAGTATAAAAAATTAAGATATTAATATATTATAGTGCCTGTTTCTCATCATAGCCCTAAAAAGAATAATTTGGGTGTTGGGGGAAGGGTCCCCATTTCATTTAACTTGTTTTAAACATGTTGTTTTAATGTGGAAAACTTAAAGATCACCGGCATGAATATTTCCCTACTTGTATTCATCCAGACTTGAAGAGGCATAGGGGAGACCCATGGCTCATACGGGAGGACATCTCAGACCTCCCTTTCTACCCTCTAATGAGAGAAAGCAAGTGGCTTCCTCACATTCTCTCTTGGCTTATTTGAAGTACTTGAATGCTATCCCTGCTAGGCTATAATAGAAATCCTGGTGGCCTTTTTTAATTGGGGATTCCATTTTCTGCACCTGCTTTTCTTACACAGTTCTCAGGATTGTGAAACAAAGTGCATTCTCAGGGTCAGCTCCAATATCTAGAGCAGTGCAAGCCTTCCAGCACATTATAATAGGAATAGCTGGTATTTAAATAGTGTTTTAAGACTTAGAGGACTTGATGTTTATTAGCTCATTTGACATTTACAACTACCCAGTGAGACAGGTCCCATTGTTCTCTCCATTTTACAGATAAGGAAACTGAGGCTCAGGGGTGTGTTGATAGAGTTGTGTACTAGGCTACATAAAGTGCCAGATTTGGAATCAAGAAGACCTAGATTTAAATGTTTACTAGCTCTGTGACTAAAGTCTCTTGAACTCTCAGATTCATTTTCCTCATCTGTGAAATAAGGATAACAATTCCTGTAGTGCTTACTTTTTTATGATGATGCGCAAATAAAATAATATATAAAAATCTCCTTACAGATTGTAAAGAGCTATATAAATTTCCATTGTTATTATAATTAATTCACTCTTCTCACCATTTTGGATGATGTTCAAATAGAAACAGTCTTGAAACAAGTCACTATTCTGCTATTATAATATTTTTAAAAATAAAACATTATTGATTACTTTGGTTTTTAAATTAACTCCATTTCCCAGTGTATTCCTCTCCTTTCCACAACCAGAAAGTCATCTCTTTTACTGAATCACAAAAAGAACTTTAGTGGTACTAAGATACTGGAAAAGTTTGTTATTATATGAAATGTTCCAGACCCATATTCATCCATCTTTGCAAATTAGATAAAGATTCTTTCTTGTAACTCTTCTTTGGGGTCAAGCTCAGTTATTACAATTTTCCAGCATCCTATTACAACTGTTTGCTGTTTATATTTTTGTAGTTATTATGTATATATTTTCCTGGTTTCATTTACTTATCCTTGTATCAATGTATATCAGTCTTCCCAGGTTTCTCTATATTTATCATATTCACCATTTCTTTTGGTATTGTAATAGTCCACTATTTATTTAGCCAAACAGATAAGTATATACTTTGTTTCCAGTTCTCTTCCAGCCATTCTTTTAAGTATAATGTTCAGAGGACTTTTGCATACGTGGATTAAATGTTTTTTTTTTTTTTTTATTGGAACAAAAGTATTGAAATGTAAGATTATTCTCACTAAAAGCATTTGGGGCATAGAATTAGCTCAATGAGAGAGATGATATATCTCATGGCTTTGATTTTTCCCTCTAGGTCTTTATATTTTGAAAGCCTTTGTTTCGTGTACTTTAGAGAATCAGAGTATTCAATATCGTAAACCTATGAACAATATTGTTCTTAAATTTTCATAAATTAATGTTAGGTATGGGTTATTTAGGGAAACAATTTTGTTTATAACAATACTCCAGTTCAAGAACATTTTTTATTCTCAAGAAATATTTGGGGATCTGTTTTTTATAATATGAAGATCTATCATCCATTAGCTATGACAGGTAGGAAACTTCAGTTTAAAATTATTGCAACCTGTCTTTGGAGGTATTGTTAGGTGCTGAATCTTATGAATCTACAATGATATGTTGGGTTTTTAAATAATAGCTATTTATTTTCAAAATATATGTAATATATGCAAAGAGAGTTTTCAACTTTCACCCTTGCAAAATCTTGTGCTCCAAAGTTTTCCCTCCCTTCTCCCCATCCCCCCCCCCTACCCAGCAAGTAATCTCTGTTAAATGTGCAATTCTTTTATACATATTTCCACATTTATATAATGATATGTTGTATAATTTTACCATTTCTTTCTGTAATCTGAATTGATTAAGGATTTTTAAAGATAATTTGTGGTGAAAATGACCTGATTCTGAATTTAGATTAATAACCTATTCTCTTTCTGTCAACAAATTCTTATGACAACCATTTTTTGTGTACATCTTTATTGGCATATTGTTGATTGAATTCATGTATATGTCTTACAGAGAGGGCTTTTTTTTTTTCAGGGAAGGGGAGGCTTACCCAAGGTCACAGAGCTAGCTAATGTTCAGACACCGGATTTGAGATCAGGCCCTCGTGACTTCAGGACTGGTAGTCTATCCACTGTGCTACCTAGCAGCTCCATGAAGGGGTCTTTTGATTTTACTCTTGGGTATTAATTATATCATAAGGTCCATTCAGAAGTAAACTTATCAGAATTAATAACAATAACAATCAACCAATAATAATAACATCATCATCATAATCTTTTTATAGGCACCTATATAGTAATGGACCACTAAAATCAAGATGGCAGCGGTAATGATCCTTAGGCTAGCTTTAGAATGCAACCTTTAGAGCTAGCTTCAGAATGATTTTTTCATCTTCCAATAACCATCTATGTACCTTTACACAAGCTGCCTCCATGCTTGTTCTCTTCTAACTCTTGATACCCATAGTTCCTTTAAAAGTACAGTTCAAGCACTATCTCCTCCATAAAGATTTTCCTGACCCTTCAGTTGTAAGTGCTCTTTTCCCATCCCCAAATTAACTTGCAATTACATTGTATTTATTATTTTATTTATTGAATTATGTTCAAGTTATTTCACTTCTCTAGAAATCAAGTTTCTTGAGGGTTTTTCCCACACATGACCCCTTTTTGCCTGAGAAAGTTTTATGTGAGAAAGATATATAAAATAGGTATACAAATCAAATATGTACTGATACTAAATCATGATTTTTCAGGAATGCAAGCTACAGTTTAGGAAGTTTTGATTGAGTCCACATTCTACCTGAACCCAGTCTCCTCTCTCCAACATCGCTGCCAAGTGGTTTTCCAGGCTTGTGAGGAAGAGCTTGCTTCCTCTCAAGGTGCTCCATCCTCCTTCCACATCGCTCTCATTATCTGTAGGACAAGAAGTAGGCATGAGTAGGATTTGCTTTGACCCAGAGAACATCTGCAGGGATGAGATCACAGCTGCATTTGAGTAATTTGTAGGAAGTTATTCATTACATCAAACCTCAATCTAGCACTGCCACTTACTACTTCAAGATCTGCCCCCTGAGGTCAAAGAGTATGAGTCTAATCTTTCTTTCATGTGACAGCCATTCAAATCCTTAAGGACAGCTGTCAGGTACATCTAATTCTTTCCCTTTCCAGATCAAAGAAGATGGAAGCTCCTCGGCAAACCACAACTCAAATGTTCTGTTCAGTGATGGGCACTCCAAATTAGGAAGGATGAACAGTGTAGAAAAGACTATAGAACAGGCCACAAAAGAGCACCAGAAGAAACTGGGGATATTTAGCCTGAAAGAAGGAAGATTTAAGGGAAACATAAGAGCTGGTGCTGAGTATATGGAGGAATATCATGAAGGAAAAGGATGAGGCTCGTTCAGCTCAGTCCCAAAGGAGAAATGGATGAAAGTTGCAAAATGGAAGATTTCTGCTTGACAGAAGGTTAAAAAAAATCTCAAGCATTAGAACTACCTCAGGAGGTTAGCCAACCCTGGGGAGAAGTAGATTCTCTTTAAGGAAGGTCTATTTTCAGGAACTAGAGAAATCACATGTTGGGTATGATAGGGATTTTTACCCAGTCCAGGCTCAGAGTAGAAAGTCTCTGAGTCCCCTTTAAACTCAGAAGGTTTATTAACTATTAGTCTTTGTCCTCTCAGATAGATTTTAAGACTGTCATATGAAACACGAAGTACTAGAATCCTAAATAGAAAGATACTTCCTTATGAATATGTCTCCATATAATAATCTAGGACAGAATAATAATAATACTAATAGTTTATAACTATGTGTTTATAACCTAATTATGAGGTTTGCAAAGTCCTTTAGATACATAATCTCATTTGATCCTCATAATTACCCTGGGAGAAAGACTGAATGGGGATTATTATTATTATCCCTAATTTGCAGATAAGGAAACTGAGGCTCACCAAGGTCAAAGAACACTTATTGAAGGTCAAATGCAGAGGAAATATTAGAGCCCATCCTCCAATTAAAATTTTATGGCAGTAGAGATTTTTCCCCTATTCTATCTTATTTTATGTCTATTTGTTTATTAACATAATATGTATAAAAGAGATTTGCAAATTTAAAAGTGCTATGTAATACAAACATCTGAAATAGTTCACTCAATAGCAATACAGCTTACATATATTAAATGTCTATTATATGTTAGGCAGTGTGTTGAGTGCTGGGGATACAAAACAATTCCTACTCTCAAGAAACTTATGCTCTATTAAAGGAATTAAAATCTAAACAGAGAAATAAGTACAAAGCAAATAACGTACTACATTGAGAAGGGGAAATGTGACAATGCCCATTTACTCCCTTAGATGTATATTTTCAAGAGAATGTATGGGTAATCAAAAAAAAAAAGAAAAAGAGTGAACAGAACTAAGAGAGTCTTATATATAGTAACAGCAGATTATGTGATGCTCAACTATGATGGACTTGGCTCTTTTCAACAATGAGGTGAACCAAGACAGTTCCAATAGACTTGTGATGGAAAATCTCATTTGCATCCAGAAAGAGAACTATAGAGACTAAATGTATATCAAGGCATGGTATTTTTACCGTTTTTTGCTGTTATTGTTTGTTTGCCTTTTTTTCCTTTCTCATAGTTTTTCCTCCTTTTGCTAAGATTTTCTTGCACAGCAGGGAGAATATGGAAATATGTTTAGAAGAACTGCACATGTTTAACATATATCAGATTGCTTGATGTCTTAGGAAAGGAAGAGGGAAGGGCGAGAGGGAGAAAAAAATGGAACGCATGATTTTGCAAAGGTGAGTGTTGAAAACTATCTTTGCATGTATTTGGAAAAATAAAATACTCTTTTTAAAAAATTTAAGAAAGAAAATGTGTGTGATTGTGTGAGTCTGATCATTGGTATTTCTTTCAAAGACCGTGTTATTGATGTAAGTTCATCCCACATGCATTACACCCATAGACTGTTCCTAAATGTTAATTTTCGTCATTTACTTGTATCTGAGAAATGATTAGTTGGGAAACAATTAAGGTCTGGGACAATGCAGGTTTTTCTTGTCTGAATATTTAAAGTCAAAACATAAATGGGGGAAGTAGGAGTTTGTGTACATTCTGGTCACCAATAAATAAATAAATAAATAAATAAAATAAAATAAAATTCAGAGAGTAATGAAACTACCACAGATACATTTGTTATCTTCTTGTCTCATACATTTTCTCCAAGCCTTGAAATATATATAATTAAGTTTATAATAAAGTCTCCTTAATTTGGCCCTGATTATATTATTGTTCAGTGGTATCTGACCCTTTGTAACCTCATTTGGAGCTTTGTTGGCTAAGATATTATAGTGGTTTGTATTTCATTCTTCAACTCACTTGACAGATGAGGAAACTGAGGAAAACATAGTTAAGTGACTTGCCCATGATCACACAATGAGGGTCTTCCTGCCTCTATCTACCTGGCACTCTACCACACCACTTAGCTGCCTTGGTCTTCTTCTATCTGAGTTTTTTGTTGCTTTTTTTTTTTTTTTTTTTTACCAAATTCAAATCAGTTTACCTCATGAAGTGGACACTGCTGTTTATCACATTTTATCATTAAAATCCATGATCCCATGGTCTTATGTTGACTAGCTGTGTGATTCTAGAAAAACTGTATCACTGCTCTAGGCTTCAGTTCCCTCACTGTGAAATGAAGAGATTAGACTAAAAGATTTTCAAGATGTCTTTCATTTCTAAATCCATGACCTATTACAAAATCACAGGAGCTTGGAGAACCTCCAGTAGAACCCATCCGCGGAAAAGGACCAAATCTCTTACAAATCCAACAAGAGGCTACCATTCTTTGCTTAAAGAGGCTCAAAATAACTAATCCCATCTTTGGACGGCTCTGATTTTTAGGAAATATTATTTTCTTTTCCTAAATTTGAGCCTAAATGCCCACCCCTTCCCTTCTTCTCCTTCCCTATGAGATCTTCTCTTCCCCTAGGCTATATCTGACTAGTTCCATCAGGCAGTCATCACATGGCTTGGTCTCTAGGTCCTTCACCATCTTGGCCATCAAAGCAGGCTATTAATGTCCTCCTTAAAATATGACACACTGAACTTCCCTTGCTTTTACTTACTTCCAACCTACCTTATCTGTCCACTAATCACACACTACCTCTGGGATTTCTCTGAGATTATTTCCAAAGCATCCTTCCCACCATTTTCCCTTTTATTTCTCTTCTTCATTCTAATGACTTGCAAAATCTGAGCCCCACAGTAAAACAGTGGCTGATCAGAAAGGAAATTCAGTTTTTCCCCATCTAAAGAAGTCATTCCCTTTCTCCTTCATGACACAGTATACATTTGCCTCCCGGCCCAGACAACAGTTGGCAGAGGCCTAAGCGTTATTAGTTGTCCATGCAACATATCCTCTTTAGAGGTGCAAGAGACCCTAAAGACCCCAACTACAATGCCTTATTTTATAGATGAAAAAACAGGTCCAGACTTGGTAGCTTGCCAAAGGTCATGAGGTAATTGATACAGACAGATTATTATCCATATTTCAGGATCATTGGGCAGCTAGGTGACACACACGTTAGATAGAGCTCTGTGCTTGGAAGCAAGAAGATTCTTCTCCATTAGTTCAAATTTGGCCTCAGACACTTTCTAGCTGTGTTACCCTAGACAATTCATTTAACCCTGTTTGCCTCAGTGTCCTCATTTGCAAAATGAGCTGGAGAAGGAAATGGCAAGACACTCCAGTATCTGTCAAGAAAACCCCAAATGGGGTCACAAAGAGTCAGATGTGATTGATAAAACTAAATAACAACAAAATACAGAATCATAAATCTAAAGCTGAAAGGGATCTTAGAATCATTAGTCCAGACCCCTCATTTTATAAATAAAGAAACAGACACTTAATGGCTTATCCAAGTTAATTATGTAGGTCATTAATGATGGAACCAAAATTGGAACCGAGGTCCTCTACTTCTAAAAGTTTTTTTTTCCCTCCCATACCAGGCTGGATTCTGTTTGAAATTCCAATGCTAGCCAATGTCTTTCCAGCTAAAATTAAAATGTGGAAGGACATCTAGATAAGGCACCCTTCTTAATTGTGAATCTATGTCCTTGTAATCCTATGTATAGATCTTGAAGTTCCCAATCAGTCTTAACTTGTATTTTGTACCAAATTTGTCCACTTTTTTCTTTAACTTGAGTGTTAGCCCTTCACAATTTGTTTCCACTCTACATTCGAAGACTTATTTCACATTACTTCCCTTTACTCACTCAACATTTTAGCCAAACTGGCCTTCTGTCTATTCCTGCTCCATATCTTTCACTAAGTTTGTCCCACCGGAATCTAAAGATCTCCCTACTGAGCCCTGACTCCTGGAATCTTCAGCTTCCTTCCAGGCTCAGCCCAAGTGCTGATACTTCTGTTTCATAGGCCAGATTCCCCCTTCCTTTTTGAAGTTATTTTGTATGACTTATCATATACTTGGTATTACTTTGTAATACAACTTTCCCCTCTATAAACCCATTATGTCTCAGAGGTTTTATGGCCAGGGAACAAATAACAGAATTCCAGATTCATAGAATCTTTCTTGAATCTGAGAAGGACTCCATCCATTTAGTCCAACTCATGAAAGCCCTTTTAACTTCATCATACTCAAAAAATTTTTTGAAGATCTCTATTGAGGTGGAACCCATTACCTTCTCAAGCAGTTCATTCCGTTTTTGGGTAGCACTAATTAATTTTTTTTCCTTCCATCAACCTTATATTTGCTTCATTGAAATATCCACCCGTTGCTCTCTGTTCTGCCTCAGAAATTTCTTACTTAGTTGATGAGTTCATTCGTTTCCATCTGATGCTATGACTATGCTCAGCAAAGCATGATGCATTTGATTTATTCTTTAAAATGAAAAAAAAAAAACAACTTTATCAATGATCATCCCTATTTGCCAAAATGTCACCTGGGGCCAGTCAATCCCTTATGGGGAAAGGGAAGAAGAAAAGGGTTAAAGATTTATTTTTTTCTTTAATTTTTTTTTTCAAGCAGCAGAGCCAGGCCTTTTGAGACATGGGTCCTTGGTGTTGGCATACTTGCTACTAGTGATTTGTGACTGCAAGATGACAAAAAGAAGATACTAAAAAACTAGCAAAAGAGAAAATCTCCAAGGAGTAACCAGCAGATTTCATTCACACACACACACACACACACACACACACACACACACACACACACACACACATACACACACACACACAAAATCTTGGCAAAGTGTGAGAATCTAAAAGAGGGAGAAGAAAGTGCCATGTACTTTAAGTGAACTCTTGGTCCCATGTAGAAAGGAATCTACTTGAGAGCAAAGAGTACGTGTTAAGCTTTCCTTCCCCCACTTCTTTACCTTTGAGCTTTTGGGGGTCCAGAGAAGCTGACCTTAATTAATGGAAGACCACTAGACCCCAAGAAAAAGAGTTTGGCTCTCAGGCCTGGGACACCCCCTGAGCCTCTCCCAGGAGTAATGAGAGAGCTCGGCTTCATTACTGGCAGCTGAGGGGCAGGGTCACTGAGAATGGATTTGCAGGCCTCTCATTGAGAGATCACGCCATGCTGAGAGGAGCTGGCCATGCTCTTGGACACCTGGTCATTAACATTGCTAATTAGCAGCCATTAATCAGGGCCCTCTTTTTTTCCTTCTCCTTTTTTTTTGTTGCGTGTCACCGGCTCAGAGGGACCAAGTGAATAAGAAGATTGTTTCATTACCTCCCCAAGAGGTAGAATGAAAGCAGTTCCCATCAGCTCAAGATGAGATGGATTAAGGAAAAGGTTAGACAACAGTTTGAGATGAGCCGGAGAGTGGGCTGGGGAGGGGAGGGGGGAGAGAAGGAGGGAGGCAAGGAGACCTGAGCTGTCCTCTCAGAGAAAATCAGTCACCTATAATTAATGAAATCTTCCGCAACCTAATTCTAATCACCGTGTGAGCCTTCCACCAACAACCGGACCTCTGTATCTTAAGGGCTTTCATTGATCCCATAGGGCATGAAATTATCTTCAGCTGATTACTCAGGGAATGTTTCAAGTCTGTTGGAAACTCAGCAAGATTTGCAGGGAGGCTTTTTCTTGAGACTCCAAGAAAGGCGTTTTCCTTTCGGAAAACAGATAGAGAAGTTCCAGGGAATTATTCAGCACTTTGAAAAACCCGTTCAATGAGTTGGGGACTAAATAAACATTCTCTGGAACTTAAGGAGAAAGTGACAAAATGATCAATGGGGATTCTGGCTCCCTCGATTTGGGAATAATCAAAATAATTCTCTTAGAGGTTCCCATCTCCACCATACAGGCAGGGGAGGCGAAGCTAGATGTCTCTGAGGGAAGAGGGAAGAGCAGAATCTCTATTTTCAAACTCTTCATACTTGCATGTGGCTGACTGTAAACCAAGTAGTAGATGTTTAAATCCAAACACTGCAATGAGTTCTGGACAGCACTTGTATGCTCATGGCATTGTGGATTCTCGAGGAAGCCAGAAGGGGAATTATCTTGTGGCTAAGTAAAAAAGAGTTCTGGATTTGGAGTCAATAGATCTGAGTTCAAATTCTGACTGGAACAAGACATTTAAGCTCCCTTATCTCCGATTTCTAATGTGAAAAATGAGAGGTTTGGGACAAGCTGGCCTCTGATGGTCCAGCTTTATGATTGGATGATAATTTGTGAGTTGCTGCGTGATAGAAAACTATTTTCTATTATGAGAGGAAAATTTTAAAGGCATTGATTGCCTTGAGGCCGCTAGGTGGTGAAGTGAATAGAGCTGACCCAGAGTCAGGAAAACTTGAGTGTAAATTCTGCCTGACACTGGGTCTGGAGCTCTGGGCAAGTGACGTGACTTCTGTCTGCCTCAGTTTACTCCTCCGCATCCAACTCCCCCAGTGTTGGTAAGGATTAAATGAGATAGTATTTGGAAAACATTCGCTAATCCTTCAAGTATTACATAAATACTAGCAATTCTTAGTACTTTTGTCACAACTTTGGGGTCCTGTTTCATTCCAGATACTTCTTTGTGATGTGGGAAACTGAAGCTTTGTGAAGGAGAGAGCCAGAAGCTGCGGGGCCGGAGGAGGAAATCTCCAGCAGATTGCGAGGGCCGATTCCCTGGAGACAGCCCCCCGGTACCGGGGCCAAGTGGAACCCACCATTAGGTTTAGGCAGGAGGATGCCATGAACGTACCCGTGCGAATACCCAGGAGACCTTGCTCGGCAAACAAAGACTGCTGTCTTCCGGAATGCGGGGGTGCTGGGTCCCCCACAACCAGAGCCCCCCTCCCTTGCATCCGGGTGGGTTGGCTCTGTTTGTGAATCCCTGCAGCGTCGGGCCGGGTTGGGCGGGGGGCGGAGGGGAGACAGTGAGCGCCCCGGGCTGCTCTCCTCGGCCCTACCCTCGGGCTGGGAATCCCGAGACCGATGGCTGGGACTCCATGGGAAAGGGGAGCGCTGGAGGGGGCGCACACAAAGCGCGCCCGAGCCCGGAGCGGGGCTGCGTCCTGGCAGCGAGGCCTGCCAAGGGGCCGCATTCTTCTGCTTTCTCAT
The DNA here is from genome assembly GCF_048593235.1 of Sminthopsis crassicaudata. Lineage (NCBI taxonomy): Eukaryota > Metazoa > Chordata > Mammalia > Dasyuromorphia > Dasyuridae > Sminthopsis > Sminthopsis crassicaudata. The sequence continues at coordinate 39,583,926 of NC_133619.1, forward strand.
GACTGATGGCGGGCTTCTGGCTATGCTGCCCAGCCCGGGAGCGAGCGGAGAGCGGGGCCGCGCCCGGGGGGCCATGCTAATGAGGGGGCCGCCAGGCGCAGCGAGGCGCACTGGCAGGCCGGCCCGCGGCGGCCTGGGGGGGGGGCGTCCCCTCGGGGCCGGGGCCGGGAGTGGGGAGAGAGAGACAGACAGACAGATGCGGAGGGACAGACAGACGCATCCAGGAGAGAGGGAGGGGGGAGAGCCAGGGATGGAGGGAAACAGAGACAGAAACCCAAACAGAGAGAAACAGAAAGAGACAGAGATATAGACAGAGAGAGGAAGGGAAAAGGGAGAGAGACAGAGGGGGGAGGGAGGGAGAGGAAGAAGGGATAGAAATATACCCTGAAGGAGAAGGGGGTAAATAACAGAAAGAGAGAGAAGAGAGGGAACAAATGGGAGAATTAGATAGTTGAAAAGAATGAATAATGAGGACAGAATGGAGACAGGCAGACAGACAAGAACAGAAAAAGAGAAAAGAAGAAAGGAAGGAAGAATAAGAGGAAAAAGAACAAGAACAAGAGAGGGAGGGGAACGAAGGGACAGAAATATAGACAGAGGGGAAGGGGAAAAGAAGTGAATAACAGAGAGAGGAGAGAGGGTAAGGGAGAAAATGAGAGGGAACAAATGAGAGAATTAGTTGAGAGAGAATGAATGAATGAGTTCAGAATGGAGACAGGCAGTCAACATAAGAAAGAGAAGGGGGAAGGGAAGGAGGAAGGGAAGAGAGAGAGGCTGAAACAGAAGCAGAGAGAAAAGAGGAATGGGGAAGAGGGCGATAGAACTTTCCAATATTGAGGCTAGGCCATTAAAAATATTGAAATATTATGGGATAATGGGGGAAGGGGAGAACTCCACATGGCCAAGGCTCTTAGCCAATCCCCCTGGGCTCCAGAAAACTTTTTTTTCTTGGGGGGGGGGGACAAGAACAAAATGAGAGAGACAGACAGAAAACAGAGAGACCTAAATTATCTGCCTGTTAGGTTAAAAATGAAATTAAGCCTTGAAGCTAAAATGCCTCTTATCCAGAGGATAACTTGTGGTTTCTCCAAGAATGACTCCAGACCTTGGTGAAAAAGACCTTGGGGACAGCTCCCTTTTTCAGAGTCAACTTCTTTGTGGTTGAAAAGTTCTCTTACTAGAAAAAAATAAGATTGTTGAGCTGTGTGAAGTTGAAGGACATTTACCAGAAATGAAAAATTTCTCTTACATTCTAGCCATGTTTGGAAAGAAGTCTCATTGCAAACGATTCCTATTGGATGCAAACGGATGGTGTGTTTCTCCTAGACACGAAATAAATATTTCACTAAGGACCTGCAGTGGACACCAGCCACTCTTGTGGGGGAGGAGGGAGAAAGAGTCTGCATTTTTCAGTTTAGAATTCTCCAATTCCAAATCCCAGCCTTTTCCTATTTCTTGTAAGAACATCACAGTGAACATCAGCCATCTAATATGTCCATCTGCCTCAGACATTCTCAAGATGTTCAATCCACTATAACATGTTTAGGGCTGCTTACGAATCAAAAGTCTGCTATTGTTTTCCTTCCAATAAGTTCTTTTAGGAGCATCTGGTTTGTAAAGTAGAGGCAGACAGCTGTGTATCAGGCACTAAGACATGGCTTCTTCAGTTTTTCTAACATACATAGTCTGGTTCTTTCAGCTCCTTCTACAAGTTAGGTAAACAACTTGAAAGATGGAACTGAGGAGCAAAGCAGGAGGGAGTGGAGAGGGGGAATGGCAGAATGATAGAAAATTCTCTCAGTAAAGAGACATCGATAAGAAGCTGGGCTCCAATAGAGGCTAAGTGTCTCACGACTTTTCTATTCTTTCCCCTGATTCCAACCAATAGAAGTCTGGGAGATTTTGAATTAAGGCTCAGAATCCTGTACTTCCTCTGTTGTGCTTGCGCATTAGTGTTCATATGGGATGGGAGGGGGAGGGAAGGGTGGGACCACCCACAGATCGGAGGCTCTCTAATAGAAGATGGTATCAGCTGCTGTGCCTAATGACAACTGGATGAGCAAAGAATAAAATTCAGAGTGGCCGCCCGCTCAGTGCAGAGGAGCTCAAATGTTTATGACTAAAAACCAGATTGGTAGCAGTACCACAAAGCTAACTTTTCTCACTGAGTGGCCTCATTTGTTTAGCACATTTTAAACTAATCAAGCATATTATTTCTCAAGTCACTGAGATGAGTTCCTTTTTTTTTTTAGTTCTTGGATTAAAAAGTTAATCTCAGCTGCACTAGAAGGACCCATTTGCTAATTTGGAAAGTACATATTAAAGAAGCTTTTAAGGTAATTGCCCCTTTTTTCCTCCTTCTGGTCATGGCATCATATTGAAAGAGCCCCAGAGGCCTTCTCTTCCAACCATCTCATTAATAGATGAGGAAACCTCACCTGTAAATATGGGGAGTTAAATTGTTTGCCCTAGAATACAAAGGTAGTAAATGGCAGATGCAGGATTTGAAACCAGTTCTTCTGTTTTCTTCTATCTGATCTGTTGTTTTACTTGGAGTTTTCTTGGCCAAGATACTGGTCTTCTCTAGCTCATTTTACAGATGAGGAAACAAGATTCAGTGACTTGCCCGGTGTCATAAGTGTCTCAGACCAGATTTCAACTCATAAAGATGAGTCTTCCTGGCACTCTACCCATTGTACCACCCAGCTGCAAAATAGTTGCTAACTGATCCAGAGGCAGTTAGTTGGCAGAGTGGATAGTCTAATATGTAATGAAGAATGCACAGAGGGGACAGCAGAAAAGACATTAACTTTGCCATTCAGAAAATCTGAATCCAAATCCCAATTCTGATGTTTTCTTCCTGGGCAACCACAGCCAAGTGACTTTACCTCTTTGGTGTAAGTTTCCTCACCTGTAAAATCAGTAGCTTTGTACTAGATGGATTTCCTTCCAGTCCTAAGTCTATGATCCAATATGGTTCATTTCATCATCTATTAAGCACCAGCTGTATGCAAAGCCTTACTCAAAGCACTGAGGATACTTAGATATAACAGATCTTCCTCTCTAGAGGATTACAACTGAATAATATTTTTAATTTCTAGTTCAATGAAACCTTAATAAAAATAGAACCCAAGCCACCAGAGATCTCAATCATCCTATTCCTTCTTCTACTGTGCTTTAAAAAGAAAATAAGTTGATGTCATTCAACTGAACAAACTCACAGGATTGTTAAAACACACACACACACACACACACACACACACACACACACACACACACACACACTCCTAGTTTATGTATCCTTTGAGTGAAGCCTTGAAACCTCACCTGCCAGTTTTCCATCCATGACACTGGATGACAAGGACCAAGGCTTAGAGGAATGTATCCTGACTTGCTAGTGAATTGAATTCGAAGGAGGTAGAACTTCATAAAGTGATCAGTTTCATTCTCTCCTCCAGATCATTGTAGTCCAGTGGCCAGACAAAAATAGACATGATTGTTGATAGCCCACGGTACAAAGAGAGACCAGTTTTATTTTAAAAGGATATGAATAAAATCCTCAGCTAACCAGAAAATTAAATCAATTAACCAGTATAGTTATAATTATGTTATAATACTATAACATTACTGACTTAATACTAATAGCAAAATCAACTGAAACTAATCTGCTGCTTTCATCTGGTCTTGGAAGGTAGCAATCATAAATATTAATCAAGAGGACTTGTGATACAATAGGGAATTTTGTTATCACTTCATATGCATCTCTCTTCACATTAGAAAATGCTTTTCTTCACAACAGCCCTGGGAGGAAATATCCCCATTTTCCACATGCAGAATAGAAATGGTATTTAGTCTATATTCATGGAATTATTGGATGATTCAAGGGAATAATAAAAGGAAGTAAAGGAGCACCAAAATCTGTTTTTCCAAATTCTGGATACCAGCTATTTACAGAAGCTCTCAACCTCAGAAAATGACACTTCAAATTCAACCATGTCCCAAGCCCAATTTAATTTTCTTTCCTGAGCTCCAGATTGGCTCCTTTTTCCAACTCTCCATTTCTGCTTCTCAGTAGTACCATTATTATTCCATTCTCCTAGATTGGAAAACTTGAATTCATTTTTATTCTCTCCTGCTCCCTCAACCCCTCTAATAGCTAATCCCAGCTAGCATTTATATAATAATACTTCAACATAATCAAAGGTTTCCCTATTCAATTCAATCCAGTAAACATTTATTAAGCCCCTACTATGTGCCATGCACTCTAAGCACTGGGGATACAAAAAGAGGTAAAAGGCAGGCTTTACTCTCAGGGAACTTATAATCAAATGGGGGAACACAGCATACAAATAACTACATACAAAGTAATTCATATGGGATAAATAGGAAATATTTAAGAGAACTTCTTGGAATTAAGAGGGATTGGGAAAAAGCTTCCTTATAGAAAGTAAGATTTTAGTTGGGATTTTAAGGAAGCCAGGGAGATCCATTTTCTCATTTGACAGTCTAGCTAAATCACCACATCTCTCTTTGTATCATCTCTTAAATTTACACATTTCTCTCCAACTGCCAATTCCTTGGCACAGCTCCTCACCTCCCACTATCAGACTTACCATCCTAAGCATTCCCTTGCCAAAATACCTACTAGCCCAAAACATTGGAACAATCAGCATAGGATAGTAGATAGAACCCCAGATTGGATTGCAGAAGCCCTGAGTTCAATGGGCAAGTCCCTTCACCTCTCTCTACTTCACTTTTACCTGATGGGCTCTAATTTAGCTCCAATCTCTGATCGACTCCATGAATTTCTGCTTAGCTAGCCATAACTTTATTTGACTATATTTCCTATTCAGAACCCATTCTTTGTCCCAATCATACATACTCACCAGACTTATCACCCATTTCTTTCTCTTAAATTCTATTGTTCCTTCTGCCTGGAAGACTTCTCTCTTCCCCTCAATTTATGCAAACACTAGCTGGAATAGTTCACTACTTTCTGCTTTAGTCTTATGTAACATAAGAGTATTGGTCAAGCTGACTCCTGATATGCTTTTCTAAGTCATCCATCCTATGAACACCCATGGATTTATGATAGTGCTATCCATTTGCTTAAGCTCAATTCAGTATGGTATAACAGAAAGATCACTGGAAATCAACAGTGTCTCAGGTTCAAACCCTGCCTCTGACACTTTGCCATCATGATCACCGGAAACCTCTCCAAGGCTGTTTCTTCAGTGGCAAAAATTAGAGAAGCAGGACAGAACAGGACAGAGCTGATCTTGAAGCAAGAAAGATCTGTATTTAAATCCTGCTTCTAACACAGATTAAGGTTCTAAGGGTGACCTCAAACAACCATTTAGTCTCTCAATGTTGACCTGCATTAGTAGAGTGCCATCTGCCAATTAATGTAGTCCCTATTCCTGAAATAAGGGTACTACTTGTAAAACCTTTTTTACAGAGCCAGTGGGAGGAAGCCAAAAGGCCATGGGAATGTAGTTATAATTGTTATTGTTATTATTATTATCTCTACTGTATTAAGTACCATAGAGTTTAGAACTTATCTGTCCTCTCTGGACCTTTTTTCCCTCTATCTGTAAAAAGTTAATTGTATTAAATGATCTATAAGATAACTTGCACCTCCAAATTTGTGAGCCTATACTCTAAGGATTAAAGGTAAGGTGATTTTTGTTTTCCCAAATATGTAGAAAGCTCCTTAAGAGGAGGACTTTTTAAGGTTCCTGTTATTTCCCACACTACAGAAAAGAATACATCACCAGTATTTGTTTCCCATGGACCTCCTGCCATCCACCTTGCCTACTGACATTAGCTGATACTACTCTGTCTCACAAAACCAGAGTATTCCTGCCATCTTCTGATGCTTTTCCTTGAGCCCTTGAGGTCATCTTTAAGAACACGTGTCCCTCTCAAATACAAATCCAGCCCCAGGCATCTCTTAGCTCTTATCACTTAATCCCTGTGTACCTCAGTTTCCTCAACTATAAAATAGGGGTAATAATAGCAACAACTTAGGGTTGTTGTCAAGATCAAAAGAGACAATATTTGTGAAGTACTAAGCACCGACTTAAGTACCTGGTAGGAATAATTGCTTGTTTTTCTCCTTCCAAAAAAAAGATGTCCTTGTTTCCAACTGCAGTATTAAAGAAAGTATCCTGAATTGGGGAAATTTTTATATTTTATATATGTGTGTGTATGTGTATGTGTGTGTATATATATAGTATGTGTATATTTTATACATGTGTATGTATGTTGCAAGAATGTATTCATTTAGAATATTTCAAAGAGTTAAGAATGTACTCATTTAGAAAACTTCTGGAAGTGATGTTGGTAGCAAAAGGATGAGCTCATGAATGTTCAATGAATTTGAAGCAGCAATTCACAAAATTTCCCTGGCTTGATCCTAATGATCCAAGTGAATTCTCCAACCCAGTCAGTGTTGGACTCTTTTCAGAGGAGTGGGTTAATTCTATCTATGTACACTTCTATGTAATTTACAAGAAATATTCTACCTCTGCCTCTATATTCGGTAATAGCCTCAAGCAAATAGATTCTCCATTCCTTAGGAGGAAAAAAAAAATCGTTCAAGTAGTTGTTTGACAAAATTGATCACTTGACTGACCTGTCTGGTGGGTTTAATCCAAGTGGACAAACTAGTTGACAATGTACAACTGTCAAGAAACAATATGGTGTGGTGGATAGGGACTCTGGCACTAGTTGTGTGATGCTTAGTTACTTAACCTCTTAGTCTCAATTTCCTCATCTGTAAAATATAGATAATAATCCCTGTCCTATTTGCCTCCCAGTTCTTTAGCTAAAAAATT